>NW_027187289.1:2453120-2539423 GCF_028583685.1 Petaurus breviceps papuanus
TAATGGCTAGAGCGCGTGTGTGTGTGTGTGTGTGTGTGTGTGTTGGACCTCTATAGCAGTCTGATGAAGCCTATGGACCCCCTTCTCAGAATAATATGTTAGAATACACAAAATAGAAGAGAAAAAAGGAAAGCCACTGTATCGACATACAGATCAATTTTTTAAAAACCAAGTTCACAGATAACAATTTAAGAACCCATGCTAAGGAAAGTACGACATTTTTGTTTTGGGAGGTTTTTTTTAAGGCTCTGAAGTCCAATCTCTATTTTCTTTTTGTGTTTGTTTTTTTTTTCTTTTTGCAGGGGCAATTGGGATTAAGTGACTTGCCCAAAGTCACACGGCTAGTTTTTTGTGTTAAGTGTCTGAGGCCAGATTTGAACTCAGGTCCTCCTGACTCCAGGGCCGGGGCTCTATTCACGAAAGTATAATATTTTACAGATAAGGAAACTGAGGTTCAGAGAGGTTAATTGTTTTGTCCATGCCCACAAGCTAAAAGGTGTCAGGGGCAGGATTCAAACTCCATTTCAGAACTTATGCCCTTCCCACTACACCATATATTCTGAGCACCGAGCTCTATCAACAGGATTTACCCCCTGAGAATCCTTACAGGCAATTAACTGAAAATATCAACCCAATGTGCTGTCATCAAAAAAGCCAGAGAAACCTTGGGTATCATTAGGCAGGACATTAATAGCACAATGTTAACCTACATAGAAGATCATGATCTTGTAGTCCAAACCTGGCACTGTGATCCCTACACCTCAAGACTGATGTAATTGATGGCCAGAAAAGAATGATTTAAAGCCTCAAGATGATAGAACCACTTTTATAGGTATATCATTAGTTCAAATAGGAGTCTGAGAAGCATTTCACATAAATCTTCAGGCACCTAAAGTGTAAATGGATTGTACCCATTTATACAATCTTATGCTATCACTTGGGAGGTACCCAAATCAGAAGAGAGGTCATTTGAGGACAAGTAAGAATAATTAGCACTAAACACAGTGGAGAGCAAATTACAGAACTTGTTATCCCCAATGAAAGCTGAAAATACAAAAAGTTCAAAGAGAGATTTTAGATAACTCAATGGATGACTTCTAAAAAAAAGGCTAATTAGGAAATGAAGCATGTTAAAACCAAATAGTTTATAGATCAACCTCAAAGACTAAGATCTCTCTCTTGCCTTCTATTGTCAGAAAAATAATATTGGACTGCATCGTTCATGGATATGCTCACATATGGTTCATGGAAGTCACTCAGTCAATAAGCATTTATTGTTGTTGTTCTGTCATGTCCAACTCTTTGTCAGACTCCAAATTTGGCGTTTTCTTGGCAAAGATACTGGAGTGGTTTGCCATTTCCTTCCCTATTATTTTATTAACTAAGCATTTATTAAGAATCTGCTATATGACAGTCACTGTGTTTAGTATTAGGGATACAAAGAAAGATTAAAAACAGGCCCTGCCCTCAAGAAGTTCACATTCTAATGGGGGAGACAACATGCAAGCAACTATGTCCAAACAAGCTATATACAAAATAAATGGGAAATCATCAAGAAAGGGAAGGTACTGGGATTAAGAGGGATTGGAAAAAGGCTTCCTGCAGATGGTGGGATTTTAGCTGCAACCAAAAGGAAGACAAGAGGTGGAGATGAGGAAGGAGAACATTCAGGAAAGAAAGACAGTTCATGAAAATTCCCAAAGCCAAAAGATGGAGTGTTTTGTTCTAGAAAAAACAAGGAAGCATGTAAGGTATAAGCAAAAGGGAGGAGAGGCCAGGGGAGGGTCCAAGGGAAGGATGAGGTTATAAAGGGATTCGAATACCCTATGGAGGATTTTGTATTTGTTCCTGGGGATGACAGGATTACTGAGTAGTAGTACTGTGACATGGTCAGACCTGCCCTTTAGGAAAATCATTTTGGTGCTGAATAGACTGAACCAGAGTGGGGAGAGATGTGTGGCAGACAGACTAACCGGGGGCTATTGCAGTAGTCTCATGCGAGGATGAGGACCTGCACCAGCATAGAGGGAGTATCAGAGAGGGAAAAAATAGTTATATTTAGGAGACGTTGCAAAGGTGACAACAAACTGAATATGAAGAAGGAGGTGACAGAATAAGGGATCAAGGATAACACCTATATTGCAAGCCTGGGTGCCTGGGAAGATAATGGTACCCATGAGAGGAATAGGAAAGGTTGTAAAGGGGAAAGATTTGGAGAAGATCATGAGTTCAGCTTTGGACAGGCTAAGTTTAAGATGTCTATAAGCCATCCAGGGCATGATATCTAAGAGACAGTTAGAGATGTGACATTGTAGGTCAGCAGAGAGGTTCAGACTGGAGAAACAGATTTGAGAATCATCAGCATGGAGAAGATTACTGAATCCCATGAGAGCTGATAAAATTACTAAATGTGAAATAATATAGAAGGAGAAGAGAAGGGGACCAAGACAGAGCCTTGGTGCCACCCCTCTTCCCACTCTCCATGGGATTAGCAGACCTGATCTGAAGAACAGAGATCGATAAGATTGATGTGGAAGGGGACCACTTGTGCAGGTAACAAGAGGAGGGGCTGGTTCTTCGAGGGAAACAAGAGTGAAGGAGGATATAGTAGCAGAAAGCATCTGAGATGAGGAGGAGGGGAGAAAAGGGATCTCTCAGAGAACAGCCAAAAAATTTTACTAAGAATGTACCCATAAGAGAACTCACAATGACTTTTTTTTCTTTTCTAGAAATGAGCCCATCTTTTTCAACTTTCCAGTTGTAGCATTAACCATTCACCTTCCTCAACTTCCTTCCTTCCCCTCAATGACTCAGACTCAATCACAGATTTAGAACTGGAAAGGACCTTTTGGGTCATTCTAATTCAAAACTTTCATTTTACAGAGAAGGATACTGAGGCTCATTGATAATTATATTCAATTCAATATTAACAGAAGCAGAATAAACAAGCATCCTTCCTAACCTATGAATATATCTGTCTTGTGTTTTTCTAAAACAAACACAATGAAACAAAATACAGAGACTTACAGAGACTAGGGGCTTCCCTCCCCTCTGGGAATTCCTGAACACAGAAAGAAACTAGAAAATGAAATGGGGTAACACTAAGGATTTCCTGCCCTCTGTACCAGATAAGGCAAAAGGGTCCTTTGAGAATTTAAGTCATCCATTCTGGCCCAGTGGTGGAAGTACAGCTGCAGACTTTAGATCTGGCCCATCTGTTGTCAAGGCTGCAATTCATAAACATCTTTCACATCAGCTAAAATAACACAAGGACTAGACTCTGAAATGCTACTTAATAGAAACTCAAAGAAGAAGGTTCCATCTTGCCAACAAAATGGGTCAAAGCTTATCGTGTCTAAGGTTGCCTCTATCTTCTGCTTTTAGAGTAAAGGGCTGACACACTTAACCAATGAACAAATAAACAAATGCAACTTATATTATAAAGGAGCAAAGTCTCGGGCTACAAAAGAAAAGAAAATCTACTTCACTCACCTGTGTAAAAAGATCCTTCACAGTGGGCCAACCAGTAGAAAGAAAGATCAGAGATTCCTCAAATTCAAAGCCAGCTCACAATCGCTGGGTCACCCCCTGATTCCAAATTTGCCTTCCTACTATGGGATGGTTCTCGCCTTTCAACAGGACCTCTGAGAAGAGATTCTTCCTCTAGACACAGACAGCACACTTCTAATCTCAACCTCTTGCAGAGTTCAAGGAATTCCACATTTTTGCTCTCTCTTTGACCTCAGAAACATCCCAATGACAATAGGCTTTGTGCTTCCCACCCACTCCACTCCTCCCATATTCCGGACACAATGTTACCTCTGCACCTTGCCACAGTGTCTTCTCTTCTTTGCTATATGACACAATGAGATTAGTAGCTATGGAACAGTCAAATTCAAGGCAGTAGGTCAAGGGGCTTCAGAAAAAAACATTCCTAGCCCTCTAGTAATTGATTATAATTCTCTCCTTCACCAGCCACATCCTAACATTTCTATGCCTTAGGGAAAATTTTTTTTTAATACTGAAGTCTCTTAAATATGCTTTGATAGCAGAAAGGTGAATGTAACACTAAGAGAGAAGCATGTACTTTGAAATTCCAAGGAAGCTGGAAACATCTACGTTTGAAGGATTACAGTTATGATGGTGTAGCTGAGTAGAAAGATGACTTCCTAGTGGACTGACAGCAAGGCTTCCCTCAGGACCATGTTGAAGGAACTTCTGGGACAGAAGGTCATTTTTCTCAAGCCATTATAGCTTTGATACAAGATGCCCTTTAAATATACATTGTGAAATACATTACACAGAGCTTAAAATATTAATCACTCAATATCTTTCCACTTAGGTTTGATGCCTACATATATTGTTTCCTAAAATGATTTAGCCACCACTAAAGTGAGTGTTTTTTCCACAGAATTTTGAGGGGTAACATGAAGAAGCTCCCCAACACCAAATGAACCTCTCTTCCTTTAGGCAAGACTGGTATACAATTAGTTCTAGAAGTACATGTAACATGTTAAAACTGACTTTTCAGGACCCAACGCCCATACTGATGACCTAGAAATACTTCCAGATTTAGTTATTTATTTAACTTTTTACATATATGTCTGTACCTAATTGACTAAGAATTGAGACTTGGGCACACCCAAATACTTTCACATTTATTAGCCTTCCATTTATATTGGCATGAACTGTGACCATCAGACACAGATGACAGACGGGAAAGCGAAGATGAAGAACACCGAAAGAGAAGGAAGACACTTGCTGGGAGCCTGCCTAGGGACACTCTCCAAGTGAGAAAGCCAACAAGAGACACACCCCAGGCATGCCTTTTTTTTTTCCCCTCAGCTACCTAAAGCTAGATTAAATACACTGGGAAGAGAAAAGAAAATGACTAAATCCCACCTCAAACTCAGCCACCAAGGGAACCCTTTAGACAAAAATGATACAAAGAGACTTTTTAAAAAGATTACAAGCACTGTGAATATTTTCCTGGCTTCCAAAAGAGTTAGCTCCTATTCTCCCTTTGGACAGCTCTCCCCTAAAAAGCCAGTCTCGATCATAGGTTATTAGGAAGGGAAAGGAGAGAGACAGACAGACAGAGAACTGAAGTAAAAAGGCTTAAATGTAGAAGGATTAAATAATTCAGAGCACTGCTGTCAGTTACTACTTCTATTTTTAAGAGCTATACATGAATCACACTAAATAAAATATATGAATTTTCATAGAGCTTATTTCAAGGGTCATTTTACGAAGAAGTTGTAAGCAGTCTATAAATCCTTGTAGTAGCCAGTCCATACTAATTTCTGCACTAAGAGAGATAGAAACAGCACCTCTGCCCATACATGCACTTCTGCTTGGTTAAAATGCAGCATTCTGACATAAACGAATGTGTGACACCGTACACTACACATTTTCGACTTATGGCCACTAAAAGCCTTATGTATAAACCCTGCATGCATAGCTATATATTAAAATAAACATTTAACGGTAGGAGTAAGGATCACTTTATTTATTAAACTATGTGCCAATGAAGCAATTCACCATTTACCAGAGAGGAGTAGATGAACAGTCCTGAATCTTCCTTTGTCCAACTGTGTGCTGTATATTCAAGGGCATTATTCTCTCCTTGCTGTTTGCACATATAAGCACAGTTTCTTTCAAAAACTGTGCGGATGCCTTTAAACAGGATCACACTAGTAGTGCAGCCCATCCCAAACCTGTCAAAATTCACATTCCTATCACTGTTTGCTCTATCTCCAAATCGTCTTCCTGGGCTTCCTCAGGAATAAGCTCCCACTGTACCATCTTCAACAAAATCTGAACAGAAGGAAAGCATCAGCTGCTGGACTAAATCCTCTTCCGTCCAAGGAGAGACTGACAAAAATCGAGCCTCAGAGTGTGAAACAGGAGGAGCCGTGGAATACCAAGATGACACACCTCAGCTGTATGGAAACCCTGAAAGTCTACCCCTCCTCCAATAGAGGCTTTTAATTGGAATCTTTTTGTTTTTTTTTTTTTCTTATTTGTTCTTAGGTAGCAATGACACGTGATTGCCAAAAATGGCTGGGATGCTGATGGCTTGAATTTTTAAGTCTCAGAGCCCATCCAAAATGAAAGGGTAGTATCAGAGAGATACCCTGCTGCAAACTGCTGCTGTGAACCACAAAGAATCTTCATCGGCTGCAAGAGAATCACCCTCCCAGAATGCTTAGCCTGGCACTCCTATTAGGAAACATTTTCTTTCCTTGACCTAAATATGCTATTTGTTGTTTAATGCTGCATTATAAAGCTATAAAGAAGCCCAAAAAAAGTCCCTAAAATGAGAAAATCATTAACATGACTGCTGCTATGGAAACACACACAGGAGCCCACTTTGAGCAACCTTTTGCCTGTATGGGAAAACAGCTTGCTGACAGCAAGTCACAAGGGAGCAGAAGATTACCACGTCAATTTAGACTCCCTTCACACCTCCCTTTTGCAGGAGGGGAATGGTGAACAAGTTTGCATCCACTAAAAATGGTTCTTTCCTCTCTGAAAACTAAACAGTGCAAAATGGAATATGGCTGAATGATTCTCTAGTCCATGTCAGCATCCGCCTTCTGACAGAGCAGTTAAGGATGGCAGTTTACACACTAAAGTTCCCTTGTTCTTGTGGTTAGTCTTTTCTTTGTACTCAGCACACTGGTGTTCTTCCTTCATCAAAGACTGAACTCAATGACCTCGATATTACCTGGTAGGGTGATTCCTTCCAAAATGACTAATGAGAGTGTGTTTCACTACAAATACATCAGCTAGGCTGAGTACTTCACAGCAGATCCCACTTCTTTAAAATGCAAAGCTGGCAAACAAAGCCCAAGATAAACATATGGGAGAGCCCCCCTCCTGTACCCTCGCCCTCCACACATTATTACTCTTCCAAGATCTGTTCGGAAATTGTTCCTTGATGCATAGAGCAACAGATGGTTTTCATCTTCAGGCTATGATATACACAGCTGTAACATCACTAGCTATAGCTGATGAATTATAGTGATTAAGGACCATCACTAAAGTCCTGCTCTGATGCTCTGTCACGGGGTGAACATCAGTACCAAGTTCTAAACTGGAAGAAAGAAAGCTCTGGCACACCCTCCCGAGCCAGAAAAGGCTAGGCATACAGGCCTGACAAGAAATGGTGTTAATATGTTGTTTGGGCACCAGCAGCATCTGGAGATGCTCATCACCAGAAGGTCAGCCACCAGGTGATAAAAGGTTTTGGCCACAAGCCAACTCCCTCAACAGATTATTAATGCAGTGTGTCACAGGCTGGGAGCCATGGACTACTGGGGGGCCAGGATATGTTATTACAATGAGTCCATCCATGTCTTAATCAATCAATAAGCAAACATACCTTCTATACACAGCAACATACCTCAAAATGTATGTATTACATAGTATTTTTTTTAATGAGCAATTGGGGTTAAGTAACTTGCTCAAGGTTACACGGCCAGTTATTTCTGGGTGTGGTGCTAAGTGTCGGAGCCTGGATTCAATCCCCAGGTCATCCTGACACTGGAGCTGGTGCTCTTACTCACTGTGCTACCTGGCTGCCCTACGTAGTGTTTTTCAATGTATGCAGATGTAGATATGACAATATACATGTAATAAGATATAAATTTACTTATAAACACTGAACTCATATACACTGAAAAGTATATACAACATATATGCAAAGTATTAAATATAAGTCAGTTTGTGATGTGGGGAAGGCACTAGGCAATTGGGACAACCAGGAACATAAAATACTTTGTCGTCAAGAAGAGAATCTCATGCTAAAAAAAAAAGGATGGATTTGCATTATTTTCCCCCCAGGGTTCAATCTGCCATTTTATTTTTTCTTAATCAATAGATACTTATAATACACCTCTTATCACATCAGTCAATCACCAAGTACTTTTTTGGTGCCTCCTACATGCCAAGGAGGGCAGCTAGGTAGCACAGGGCTTGGAGTCAGGAAGACCTGAGTTCAAATCTGGCCTCAAATACTTACTAGCTGTGTGACCCTGGGCAAGTCATTTGCCTCCGTTTTCTCATCTAGAAAATGAGCTGGAGAAGGAAATGGCAAACCACTCCAGTATCTTTGCCAAGAAAACCTCAAATGGGGTCATGAAGAGTCAGATATAACTGAAATGACTCATTAACAGCAACATGTCACACATTTTGCTGGAGAAATAAAATGCAGAAATAAAAATGAAAAGGAAACATTCCCTCCCTGTCATCTCAGTGCTTATATTTGATAGGGGAACACAATCTATACACTGAAAAGTATATACAACACATATGCATATACAACACATATGCAAAGTATTAAATACAAGTCAGTTTGCGAGGTGGGGAAGGCACTAGCAATTGGGACAACCAGGAACATAAAGTATTTTGTGGCCAAGAAGAGTATTTCACACTAGAAAAGGATGGATTTGCGTGATTTTCCCCCAGTGTTCAGTATACCTTGGGGTTGATATCTCTATGAGTAGAAGCTGTTCTCCCGCTGTGGAAAATGCAGATCCCTGAAGTATATAATGGTAACTGACATACAGGAATACTACAAGATCTTCAAAGGACATCCCAAGTATTATAACCAAGAGGATTTTTATTGGTGTTTTAAATGACCGGTTTAGCTCTGGCATTAAAGTCCCTCCCCACCCTTGACCCCCACCCCCAAAAATGTAAAATAAAACTCCTTTTCTCTCTTGTACACTTTTATGCACAGAATCCTTGACAGCTACACAAGATCTCAGCAGTGAAGACCCTGACACACAACATAACAACATCCAGAGAATGAACGACAACAGCTTTTCATCGTGAAGGTGGCTGCTTTAGCAGAGCTGTGAGACTTCAGTTTATATCCAAGTTTTGCACATCAGGAAATTCAATAGGCAAACATACCTTCTATCACACAGCAACATACCCCAAAATGTAAGAATTACATTGTGTTTTAGAATGCAGGAAGATGCAGATATGACAAAGTACATGTAATAAGATAGAAATTCACTTATAAACATTGAACTCATATGCAATGAAAAGCATATACAACATATGTGCAAAGTATTAAATACAAGTCAGTTTGTATCCCAGGCCACTGCAGCTGCGTATCCCCCCTCCATCACTAGAAACAGCTCAGATCCAGAGCTGAGAGCCATGCCATGTAAGCTACACGACCCTCAGAAACAGGGTTTTGATGACTATAAAAATCTCCAGCTGTGAAAATACTATCTCTCCTTCAGAGACTGACTCAAACACTACCTTCTGACCCACCCAAGCATACATGACATGCTCCTCTGGAGTGCACTTTATACAATGGGTCATGTATGGCTCCTACCGCATTCTGCCTTGTATTACATGGAGTTATTTGTATACCCCTTCCTACTAGATCGTAAACTCCCTGAGAATGAAAGCTATGTGTTATTCATCTTTGCATCCCCTGTGGTGCCTAATGTAGTGCTTTGAACATAAAAAGTAGTTCAGTAAATATTTATTGAATAATGAATGAATGAATGAAATGAATAAAAAGAAGCAGCTAACACTGGCAGAAGGGAAAAGTCATGAAACTTTGTAGGTGTTTAGTAAATGTTTATCCGACTAGATAAATGCTACTGAATTTTCTGTAAAGAAAATCCAAAATCTGAATTGTTAGCTCTATTCAGAGAACACAGAAAAAAGTAACTACTTCACAACAAGCATCAAAAAAGGAAAAAGAGACTAGTTTCCTAGGATCACTCAAATAAGCATTTTTTATAATTGTGTCAGAATTTTCCAACCTAACAAAATCCATTGGGTACAAAACATTCCATTCCTTTCAGATCCATCATCTCTCAACAAGACGAGACTGCGGATTCATCAAATACCAAAACCAATTTTTTTTTCTTTTTTGCTGATTAAAAGTTTACAAATTGCTAGTCCAGTGGACTTGTACAATATAGACTGCCATAAAAAGTAAAGCAATAAAAGAAGGTCAAGAAAGTGATTTAACCACATAAATGAATGAAATAATTAAATGGATAATTCAAAACCTGTATTTGGTTTTGACTTTTTCTTTTGCATCACATTATACACTGGATAGTCTTGAAATAAAATTAATATGAATTTCTTATGAAATAAGGTATTGCTCTCCTCTGAATTAAAGGAACCTTAACACTTCCCTCTGGAAGATCTCCAAGAAACAGCCTCGGGTGATTTATATATCCTGGCTAGAAATCCCAGTGGAAGATGAGAGAAAGAAAAACAGAGTGGGGATTACTATCCAAATTCCAAATAATTCAGTGCACTGTGCTGATGTGGGCAGGTAGCACACTGCCCAGGCACTGGAGGAGGGAGGAGATAAACAGCTATGGACTCACTATGAGTCAACTCATATTGGAAAATGGAGATGTAATTGAGTGGTACAGCAAAGTCGCATTCCCAGAGGTTCCTGAAGAAATCCCTTGTGTGAAGGGGCAAGACTATGACACTGAGGTTAAAACAGCAGAAGATTGAAACAGATTGGAGTCACTTGATGCTGGTGAAAGAAGCCCAAGATACAGAACACCAAAGCAGAAGAGTGAATGCTAGACTTCCTCTTTACTGGACCCCAATACCAAGTAGAACTATAGATCACAGGCACAATACTGGTCCTTGCCAGGAAGGCTAGCCAACTGAAGTGCAAGGTGTCTGGCCTACACACTTAGAGGTGAGTCCATTCTGTATCTTTAATTGTATCAATAAAACCATGCTACAGTTTGAGACCGAGTGCTCATAAGGAAAGCTAGACATTATCCTTGTGTAAGGGCCAGATACTGAAGGGCCTGGGGCGGGAACCAACAAACCAGATAGCTAAGAGATCTCAGAACTATACTTAGTTCTGTCATATCAGGTGAGAACCTCTAACACAAGCACTATATGTAATTAGACATTAAATGATTACTTGTACCAGTGTGTTCTATATATCTCTTCTTAATGAATCTCACTTACTCCTACACCCTCAGCTTTCACCTTCATACAGAAAATCCCCAAACCTATCCCTCCAATCCTGACCTCAATCTCTTAAAAGTTGTTTATCCTCAAACCAACAGGACTAAAACTAAGCTCATCTTGGTCTCCCCAACAAAAACCCAGTGGACTTTTCTGTTAGTGACACCACCATCCTCCTATGTGTTGAGCCTCAAAATGTTAGTGCTCTCTACTGTACACCGCCATCCTCAATATCTAGACCTACTGATTGTTCTTTCATATGCTTTTTTGCATCTTTTTTTTCCAGACCTCTTCATCATTTCATGCAAGGACTGCTGTAATAGCCTTTTGAGTGATAGCCTTTTGAGAGAGAGTCTCTCTCTTCTTGTATCCTACACACCACTGACAAATTAATTTTCTAAAGCACTTTGTGGCTTAAAAAACCTTAAGTGACTGCAGGATAAAAACCAATTCCTTAATGTAGGATTCAAAAATCTCTGCAATCCGGCTCCAATCTATCTCTATTCTTTCTTTCTTGATTTCCCCTAGACAGGTCCATACTCTAGGCAAACCAAACATTTGCCTTCTTGCTCCTGGCCAATGATTTTCCTGCTTTTGTGTCTTTGCTATCATTTTTTCCCTCTACCCATGAGTCTTTCAAGTTTCAAGTCAAAGATCACCTAGAGGGGTGGCTAGGTGGCGCAGTGAATAGAGCACCAGCCCTGGAGTCAGGATGACCTGAGTTCAAATCTGGCCTCAGACACTTAACACAAAAACTAGTCGTGTGACTTTGGGCAAGTCACTTAACCCCAACTGCCCTCCAAAAAACAAAAAAAAAATTTTTAAATCAAAGATCACCTAGATCTTGGAGTCTTCTCTGATTTCCCAACACTGAAATATAATCCTTTCCTCCTCTATGCTCCCATGGTACTTGTTCGTGTCCCTGCAGGTACATGTTCCTGCCCAAAAGCACTTATTACATTTTTTTATATTTATTTGTGTACACACCATTCATCCAAATAGATCATAAGGATTATGTGAGAATCAAATGACATAATTATAAAGTGCCTGGCATGTAGTTTTGTTCAGTCATTTTACAGTCGTATCCAACTCTTTGTGATCCTATTTGGAGTTTTTTCAGCAAAGATCCCAGAACAGTTTGCCATTTTCTTCTCCAGCTCATTTTACATATAAGGAAACTGAGGCAAATGGGGTTAAATGTCATTCCCAGGGTCATACAACTAGTATCTGAAGCTAGTTGTGAACTCAGGAAAATGAGTCTTCCAGACTCTAGGCCTGGTGCTCTACCCATTGTACCACCTAGCTGCCCCTGGCACAAAGTAAACACTATAGAAATGTCAGCTGTTATTATTATTAATGTTATTTTTCCTAACAGATCAAAAGCTCCTTAAGATTAAGGCCTATGTACGGATCTCACTGATCCATAATAATTATAATGCACTTATTAGCACAGTGCCTGGCACATAGTAAATATGACTATAATTATAATAATAATTATTATAGACACCACAAGTACACACAATCATTCAACTTTCGTTATTGTTCAATCATATCTCAGTCGCATCTGACTCTTTGCTACCCCATTTGGGACATTCTTGCCAGTGATACTATAGTAGTTTGCCATTTCCTTCTCCAGCTCATTTTACAGATGAAGAAACTGAGGCAAACAGAGTTAATTGACTTGCCCAGGGTCACACTGCTAGTAAGTGTCTGAGACAAGATTCGAATTCAGGAAGATGAGTCTTCCTGCCCCTGGCTTCCAGGTCCAGCATTCTATCCACTGAGCCATCTAGGTGCCCTGTTATTCAACTAATGCTGGACAAACTGAATTGCTGTAGGTACCTGGTAAATATTTGTTGAATTGAAATTAGTTAGTCAGCAGAGGAGATTTAACACCCCCCAAAAATAAGACTGAATAAATATTAAGAGAACCCAAAGCATAGCTCTACTCAAAGCATTAGATGAAGAAAAAGAAGAACAAGCAAAGCAAATTAATGATGGCAAAACAAAATCAAATTTAGAATTGACTTTTTGTTTCCACCATACTCTTCTAAGAAAATTCAATTTCCACAAGGCATCTAAAAACCTCCTCATTTAATATCTAGGTATCCCAATGTCAACTTAGCAACAAAATTCTATTAGGCTTTTCAGAGTCTCTGCTAGCAAATGAGTGTTCAGTAAAAGCCACAATTGGAAGAAAAAAAAGAACAATGATTTTTGATCAGTTTTGTTAAAATATGTGAACAAGGATTTTCAGACTAACATCGAGATTCCAAATCTAACATTTCTGAAATGTGATGGCTTTTTTAGCATTATACTTTTTTATTATTGTGTCAGACGTGTATCATGTCAAGCAACATCATAAACTTCTTAGACTCAAGGTTCTTAACCTTTTTGGGGTCATTTTGTGTCATAGATCCCTTTGGCTGTCTATCAAAACTTCTGGACCTCTTCTCAGAATAATATTTTAAAATAGATAAAATAGAATATATAGTGCTTAAAAGGAAAGAAAATATATTAAAATGTTTACCAACATATTTTTAAAAACAAATTCACAGGTATTACCCTCTCCATCCCCTAACCTTCGTTAAGAATCTCTCCCTTAGGGTAATAACATACAGGCTCAATTGGGTACCCTACAGGAAAGTAGGGGGGAAGGGGATAAGAGGTGGGGAATTCTAGAAGGGAGGGCAGTCTGAGGGAGCAGGTAGTCAGTAGCAAACACTTTTGAAAAGGGACAGGGTCAAAGGAGAAAATAGAATAAATGGGAGGTGGAATAGGATGGAGGGAAATATAATTAGTCTTTCACAACATGACTACTATGGAAATGTTTTGCATAACTACATGTGTGTATAACCTATATTGAACTGCTTATCTTCCCAGTGGGGGTGGGTGAGGAGGGAACAAGCGAAAGAATCTGGAACTCAATGTTAAAAACAAATGTTTAAAAAATTGTTACATGCAACTGGGAAATAAGATATATAAGCAATGGGGTATAGAAATTCATCTTGCCCTACAAGAAAGTAAGGGTGTAAGGGGAGGGATGGGGGGTGTGATATATGAGAGGGCAGACTGGGGTAAGGAGTAATCAGTTTGCTTGCCATCTTGAGGTGGGGGTTAGGGGAGAGATAGGGAAAAATTTGGAACTCAAAATCTTATGAAAATGAATGTTGAAAACTAAAAACAAATAAACTCTGGAATAAAAAAAAGAAATACAAGAATCTTTCCCTTAGATAGATACACCAACACTCTTGTTGGGGAAGCTGTTAACAAGAAGGGAAATAAGATCTTTGTTATAAGGGACAGCTTGCTGGGTAGGGGACTGGGGAAAGATATACTCAGAAACAAATGATGTAAAAAACAAAGGCATCCATTAAAATATGAGAAATTTTAAAAGGAAAAAATAAACAATATTTTTTAAGGCTTATAAACTTCCTAAGGGCATAAACAATAAAAAGAAATTATTTTCAAAAATAAAAGCTGAGGGGCAGCCAGGTAGCACAGAGAGTAAGAGCACCAGGCTCCAGTGTCGGGATGACCTGGAGATTGAATCCCAGGCTCACTTAGCACCCACCCAGAAATAACTGGCCGTGTAACCTTGAGCAAGTTACTTAACCCCAGTTGCTTAGGGGCGGCCAGGTGGCTCAGCAAGTAAGAGCACCAGCTCCAGTGTCGGGATGACCTGGGGGTCAAAGCTGGGCTCAGATACTCAGCACCACACCCAGAAATAATTGGCCGTGTAACCTTGAGCAAGTTACTTAACCCCAATTGCTTTAAAAAATAATAATAATAAAAGCTGAGTTTGTGCATTTGCAATAATTTTGAAATATATCCTGAATGTAAGCTGATTATCAAAAGATTATACATAGCATGTGAGAGCACAATCAATGAGATTGACCCATAGAATATAACAAGAAAACTATTTTTAAATTATGTTTTGCTTATGAAAAGCAGGCAACCCCCGCCTTGAGAAGGCTCGAACGATCCCCTACCCTATCAAAAAACTCAGTTATCTAAGATTTGATTTTTTTTCCATCTCAAAGACTGACATGAAGAAATTGCATAAAACTAGGCCTCAAATGCAGCCTAAAGTTAGTAACTACTGAAATACTTGGCCTGGAACATGCAATCCAAAATAACATATGGATTTTTAAAAGAATGTTCTTTCAATGATATGTTCTCTAGGGCTTTAAGGGCATGTGGCCAGATAAGTGATATGGGACGCTAACAAGGGAAACCATGATATAAGTAGATATCTTGCACTTCAAATATTGTCAACGTTTCTTGATACAGTTAAGAGTTAAAGTATCATCACAGGCAAAATGTCTTTTTCTTCATTTCAGTTCCCTGAAGTGTCTACTGACTTCATGGATGGCAAAGAAAGGGAAAACAAGAAAATGGTAAAAATTACTTTTCCATCAGAGTCTAGCTGGAGCTACTCTGCTTTAAATTTCCTGGATATTTATGGGAAACCTTCTGTCAGGCCAATAACCTTGAATCATGTGTTACATTAGGAAAGGTTTGAGGTCTGTGGTTAGAGCTATCCATTCCTCTTCATTCAAGGAAACTTGTCTTGCAGATTTTTTTCCCCAGTAAAGTTTTTACTTGAACACTAAGTCAATCTATATCAAAGATATATTAAGAATTGAGAAAAAGAGAAGAAAGAGTAGATTTTTTTTTTACAAACTATACTGACTCTAAGCCATGCACATCATTTGTACCATGTGAAGGATTTGAGGCAGCAACTTTTAGGGAAAAAATGTGCTGGGGGCCAAACAATGATCACGCAGAGAGCCTTCCATATATTTTGAGAATCTATGATTTTATCTGTTTGGATTTTCCCTCCACCAATATGAAGAAAGTAGCTGTTGCCATCCCAGTGACAGGCCTCAGATAAGAGACATACAGTCCACAATCAGGGTAGCACTAAATATTTATGGTTTAGCAAGACCTGCCAGAATATGGACTCCACTGGCTTGTAGCCTTTGAGAACAGACATCTGCCTCAAAGTCATGAAGAAAAAGTGGGAGAAGAATTTTCATGGATGACTTTACACATAAAAGTCATTATATAAATATTTATTATGGAAGATGATGAAGAAATAATTCAATGGGGATAAAAGAACTGCATATATTATTGTTATAGAACAACAATAACAATAGTGGCTGATATTCAAGATGTTTTAAAATTCTTGAAGCTCTTTATCTACATTATTTCATTGGATGCTTACATCAACTCTATGAGGTAAGTGCTACAATTATACCCATTGTACAGGTGAGGAAACCAAATTGTAAAGAAGTTAAATGACTTGCCTGAGGTTCATAAAGCTAGAAAATGTGTTCCATTTCCAATTGTAAGCTCCTTGAGGGCAGAAACTGTCTTTTACTTCTTTTTGTATACCTAGAGCTTAGAATGGTACCTAACACATGGTAAGTACTTAGAAAATGTTTAATTGATTGATTGACTGATTCAAAGTTCTTCCTGACTACAAGTTCAACACTTCTGTATGTTACATCACTATGTCTCTCTGGCATTTACATCTTAAAAAAAAAAGGTTTGTTTAAGGTTTGGAGTTTTCTATTGGCACTCTCTGACACTATGACTCAGATTTTAAAATCTTATTGGATGTGAGAATTAGCTTTGACTATGCATGTTTATTATAATAATTTTGTTTTTTCTTTTTTTTTTTGGTTGAAGGAAGTAGGAAGGAGATAAAATGTATTTTTGTTATTTGAAAAAAAAGCCTTATTTTTAAAAAATCTTATTGCAAAGTATTGGGCCAGATCCAGATCCAGTCTAAGACCAGAAAACAGACAAGAAAACATTCAAGTAAATAACTTCACTGGGGGCCATCTCTATAACCTAGGTCAGATTTTCCCAAATGGATTTGTCTAAGAACCATTTCTGAAGTTGGAAGCATGCTCACAGAACCCCTAATTGCTGGGCCTGGTGAATGGAATTGTTGTCCATTCGTTTCAGTCATATCCAACTCTGTGACCCCATGTGGGATTTTCTTGGCTAAGAAATTAAAGTGGCTTGCCATTTCCTTCTCCAGCTCATTTTACAAATGAGGAAACTAAGGCAAACAAGGTTAAGAGACTTGCCCAGGGTCACACAGTCAGGAAGTGAGTGAGGTCAAATTTGAACTTGGGTAGATGAATCTTCCTGATTATAGGCCCAGAACTCTATCCAGTGTGTCACCCAGCTATCCTGTTGAATGCAATACTCCTGGGCAAATTTTGGAACAAAAGTGAAGAAATTTAACCTATTTTCATATAGAAAAAAAATGAACACATTAAGTACTTTCTACACACATCTAATTTTCAATATAATGTTAGACAGATATCACTAGCACCAAAATTTTCAAGGACCCCCAGCTGTCAAAGAAAATAATTTGGAAAATGCTTTCCTTTTCCATCCTTCTTTGTCTCTTTCTCAACTCATCGTTTAGGCTCTAATCATAATCAGGAAGTTCAGGTGCTGAGAGGTCCAAGTATATTTCGCAGGAAAACCTGACAGGTTTAAATTATCATTGCCCCAAATTGGTAGTTTTTAAATAATCAGTGTAAAGTCTTCATTTTAATTAACTATTTCAGAACTTATTCAATATCCCACCAATGGTAACAATAGCTCACCAACATGGTGTTTTAGAGTTTACATAGTGCTCTTCTCATAATAACTCTTTGAGGTATTTGATCCAGGTATGGTCCCTTTTCTAGAAATGAGCAAACGGATTAAGGTTCTAAATGGTGAGCTAATAGTCACATAGTCACAGCTAGTAAGTGTTGGACTGGGAACCTGCACCCACATCTTTTGACAACGGCAGATGTTCTTTCCATCATTTCATAGGTTCTCTCTATAACCTTCACCCCCAAATAGCAAAGATTAGCCCTAATTAATGGACCCGCTGAGAATCTAATGAAATTCTCTGAGTTCACTGCTGTCCTACAACAGTTCTCCAATGTCTCTGGCAATAGATAAGAGAAGACTCACCCCCACAGATGAGTAACTTCAGAGCAGTCACCTGGAGGGACAAAATGATGTTATGTTTTTTAATTCTACAATAATCTGACCACTCCATCTCAATTCCACTGCTTCTCTTTGACCAGAAAGACACATCTTGACATCCCATTCATCAATCTTGGAGAAAAGTTGTCCAATGACTCATTATGGGAATCATAGAGTATTTTCTTCCTCTGATTCCGTTACTATGAGTTATCAGGCAAAAGTAGTGGATTTGGAGTAGAGGACCTAGGTTCAAATGTCAGCTCTGCTATTTAACAATCTATCTATATTACTTTAGGCAAATCTTTAACCTCAGTTTCTCATTTGAGAATTGAAAGTGGCAATGATAAAGAAAAAATACTTTAGGAAGACTTGCTTAACGATATCAACCCTGCTTAGATTAAAAAAAAACAAATATATTATATATTCTGAATAGGGTCAGCTCCTTTCCATGTATTATAGTCTCATTTATCTTTCTCCTATGTACTTAGCAATCAACAAAAATTTCAATTGACATAAAGGCTTTTACTTGGCAGACATGCATTTCATTAAAATCATCAGAAATTAGAAATGCACAAATTAACCATTCCCACAGGGAGTTTAATTCAGAAGAAAAATGAAAATGGTAAATCTGCTTTATTAAATGCTCACTAGCAGAAGCCAAGAATATAAGACGGCATTAGCTTGTGAGATGCACATGTGCCAGCAGCCAGGTTAAACTACAGGCTCCTTTTTTATTAGTTAGAGTTCAAAAATAGCCACATCCTGCAGTGCCTGGATACATTTGACCCCAGCAAGCAGGCTTAAAAGAATATAGAGGAAACTCTCTTATGAGCAATGAAACTATAACATGGATGGGTAAGTTCAGCAAGAGAATGGTGCTAATGAGTTTAAGGGTCACACCTCTGTTGGCAGGGTCCAATTAGTCTTAGAGACAAAATGTCTATTCCATAACTGCAGATTCCAGGCAGCCCTAGTGAAAACATGTGCTATGCCATCCTTATCCATGGGAGTGACCTATTAAGATACCATTAAGTAATAATAACTCACATTCATATAATGCTTCAAAAAGACTGGCAAAGTACTTTGCATTCATTTTCTCATTTGATCAGCACAACTCCTAACATTTACACAGTGCTTTAAAGTGAACAAAATCATATTTATTTATATACATATAGTATACACATATATTCTTATTTGATCCTTCATGAGATAAATATTGTTATTAGCCCTATTTTACAGGTAAGGATACCACTAAGGTTGATAGAGATTAAGTGATTTGCCCAGGATCACACTAGTCATAAACAGAAGGTGCAACTAAAATTAAATTAAAATAAAAATCTTTGTACTTCCAGGTCCAGCATTTTATCCATTAGGCCACAATGTCTCTCAAAAAGATTTAGAAAAACCTGTAGTTATTTGTACATACACACGCACACACATACATACATGTGTATGCATGTGTGTATGTGTATAAATGTGTATATGCCTGAGAAAAATTATTTCTCTCTTGTATTAATAACTAATTGCTGAATCAAGACCAAGGTTTTTCTCCTTTTCTACTTCCTCACTCAGAAATCAACCAATGTGGGAAATCTTAGGCAAAGACTGTATTTACTCAGACAGGTCTGCAAAAATATGGATTTTTCCTTTTGTCAGACAGGTAATATGAAAATTGATAAGTCTCTTTGACCAAGACTTAGGTGATCCAAGTCCTGTACCCTCTGTATCCTCACTGGGATATAGCCCAACCTCTCACTGTTAATATTCATTTTCTCATTAATTATTAACTAATCAGAGTTGATGGCCGCCCTCAGGAACACCTATTCTTCCAAGGGCATATAAACTGTGAGCCCACTGCCATGAGGGGTCTTTGGCATAACCTCTTTTTATTAATAAACATGCTAGCCTTATTAATAAAGTGATTAAATTACCCAGAAACCATGTCCTTGAACTTTTAAAACGTCACACCCCTTACTGGACTATAAACTTCTAGAAGAAAGAAAATGCCACAATACCGTAACACAACAGAATTTAAGAACTGGAAGAGACCTTGGAGATTATGAAGTTCAATGTATCATTTTATGCATGAGAAAATTAAGGCACATAAAAGGTTAAATCATTTTCCCAAGGTCACACAACTAGTCAATGGGAATCCAAACCAGAACTCAGATATTCAGTCCCCTAAGTTTTTTACCCCACATTGCTTTTCTCTGTACCAGACATAGTACTTAACACCATTATTTGCAAGTAGCAAGATCTTAAATAAGTGTTCAGAGAATATTTATATGAAAGAAGATGGCCAGAACTGTTATCTCCTGCCTCCAGTCCTTCACTGCACTTCTCCAGCATTGTTCTCATTATGCCCTTTCACACATCTCACTCACCTTCGTTTCTCAATTATCTGTGTATATGTCTTCCCCGACTTCGGACTGAGTCCTTCAGGGTGGCGGGAGAGAAGGGGTGTCATTTCTCTCCTACTATCCCCAGCATCTGTCACAGAGCTCAGCACACCTCACTGGTGTATAATAAACATTTATTGAATCCATCTTGAATTAGGGGGAAATCATCTCTCTATATGAAATACAAGACATTTTTAAAACTGCTACTCATACATCATGTTTAAACTACTTGCTCCATCTAGTGGATTAATTGAATATTTTCATTGGGAGAGGCACGTTTCTATATGATTTAATTCAAGTAATTCCTGAGTCCCGCTATTCTTTACTTCCACCGAATTTCGGCTGGCTTAAAGGAAGTCAACTACCAAGTTTTTCTGTGACCATCGTTGGACAACTAGGAGTTTCCTTTTTTTATTACCAAACATAGTTCCTTTCCCATTTTCCTGTGTCTAGACAAAAACAAAGGGAGAATGGATAAGGAAGCTCAGTTCAGCTCAAAATATGAGTAGCTTATATTTATATGGCACTTAAGTGTTTACAAAGCATTTTACTTGCATTTTCTGCAAAGTATTTTACATACTTTTTTTTCATTTGAACCTCACAACAACCAGATGAGGTAAATGCTATTCATTTACAGATAAGGGAGCTGGGGCTTGAAGACTCGGTGTCACTAAACTTATCAGGATCTGATGTGAAAACTGAACCCAAGTTGTTCTAGCTGGCTCCACCATGCTAGGCTGAGGGCTCTCAGGTAACATATTCCAGGTACCTGTGTGGCAGAATCCTGATTTTGATGAATGGCTGACAGAAGAATATCAGAGGACAATAAGGTCTAATGCAGGCTCTCATCATCTCATGCCTGGTCTATCACAACAGCAATCCATCCTCCATTTAGATTATCACTAAGGTGATAAACCTCATTGTCACTCACCCCCCCTCAAAAGCTCCCATTGCTTCCCATTGCCTCTAGGAGCAAATACAAAATGCTCCAGTTGGCATTCAAAGCCCTTCACAATCTAGACTTCTACTTTCCCAGTCTTCTTACCCTTTCTTGTTGTTGGTCAGTTGTGTCTGACTCTCCATGACCCCATGGGTTTCTGTCCATGGGAGTTTCTTGGCAGATAATTGAGTGGCTTGCCATTTTCTTCTCCAGTGTTCCCCTATTTTATAAATGAGGAACTGAGGCAAACAGGGGTTAAGTGACTTGCCCAGACTCACACAGCTAGATTTGAATTCAAATCTTGCTCACTCCAAATCCAGAGCTCTATGCACTATGTCACCTAGCTGGCCCTGGTGACCATGAAGAGTCTTTGAACCCTCAATCTTCTGATTACTCCCAGACACATACTCTTCCATCTTGTGACACTGGGTCCCCTGGCTGTTCCACAGACAGGAAACTCCAGCTATCTGCTCTAGGTATTCTGGCTGTGCCCCATGTCTGGAATGCTCTCACTTCTCTGGTCTAACTACTGACCTCCCTGGCTTGACTTTCAAGTCCCAACTAAAATGCCACCTTCTCCAGGAAGCCTTCCCCAACTCCTCTTAGTTCTAGCGTCTTCTCTTTGTTCATTATTTCCTATTTATCTTGTATATAGTTCACTTTATTTTGACTTCCTCATTAGATTTAAACTACTGTCTTTTGCCTCTTTTTGTACCCCCAGTGTTTAGCACAGTGCCTACTACATAATAGGCACTTAATAAATGTTTATGTATTGATTGATTGATCTCATTTTAATCTTTAGTTCCTTAGGCTATCATCTACCTTCCTCAAAAAAGATAAACTAAGGACAAAACCTTTTCCAAGAGCCTCACCAAGCAAAAGAAGAGGTAAAAAGAAAGGCAAAGAGTAAATGCAGACCTTGAATTATAAATACCAAACTTAATGTCTGAAATAAAAATGCATAGCCACTCTGAATACTGAAGAAATTTCTTCAACACCTCTGCAAATTACTACTGATGGTAACCAAACTGTTTTGGTCCAAAGATGCCACCTGGTGGCTGCCAGAAAGAACTGTCTAACTCCATGTGTGTTCACCACTTGTTTTCATCATCAAGCCTCATCCCAGATCCCACCCACTTACTCCAATTATTTTGTGGAGATTTTGAAGGAGATTCCTAACGACATTCAGGACTTTCAAGGTTGCCAATAATGGTTATTATGTCTTAAAATTAGCCAGGGTTCTTATTATGTCTTGAAATTGTGAATCAAAAATATATGATTTTCCTTTTCCTTCATAGAGTATTATTTTCAAAATTATCACTCCTCACTAGGTTAGTTTTTCTTATAGGATGAAAAGAAGGGAAATAAGATTTTCCGGAAGAAATTACATAGGAGTGAGGTAGGGATTTATTAATTATAATATAAATTATATATTTTATACACTATATAAATTACATATTTTATAAAATATTATATGTAATATAATTACTATAGTCATACAAATTACTATGTACTATTACTATTACTGGGCTAAGCACTTTACAAATTTTGTCACATTTAGTCTTTAGGACCCTGAGAAATAGAGGTTGTTATTACCATTCTGTAGGTGAGGAAAATAAGACAGACAGAAATGAAGTGATTTGTCCAAGGTCAAGCTGCCAGTAAGTGTCTGAGGTGTATTTTGAGTTCAGTCTTCCTAACTCCAGGTAGACAGTGAAGACTGTGGAGGAAGAGAAAGATTGGACTGAAGCAAAACATATCAGGAAGGAAGTAGTATGAGACAAGTGAAAAAGTAAGGAGGCATAATTCACCATCTATTTGTGCTTACGTATTTTAATAAAGAGCCTTATCTTTGGAAAAAGAAAAAGAAATAAAAAAGGTTAAGGAGGCACCAGGATGCAAAAGACCTGGAACCAAAGTCAGAGTGAGTCTTCACTTATCTCACAAGGACATATAAATGCTTACTTCCTTCCTTCTTTATTGATTGGGCAACAGGGATGTATTAAAGGGCTTTGATCCAAGAAGTGACATTATCAAATCTCTGTATAAGAAAGACTAATTTAACAGCATTGTTAAGGATGGACTGCAAAGGGGAGACTTTAAAGCAGCAAGATCTGTTGCAAGGAGGATTTGGCAATAATCCAGCTTTCTAATAATAAGACTTGTGGCAAATCAAGAGCTGTAAAATGGGAATAATAATAACACTTGCCCCCCGGTAAATTCCCACACCCAGATGGTTCCCAATTAATCTCTTTATTCTCTTCCCTAGGGTCCTCTTTCCCTTTCCACAGCCACTTGTTCTGATGAGGGACTGAATACACTCTAATGGTCTGGCTCAAGTACCTAACCACCATTTAAATATTGCAAGGACAGTAAAATGTGTTCCAAGTTCCTAAAATTCAATTTACAAATGAACTTTTAAAATACAACCCATCTTTTGGGTTTGCATTTATTTTATTTTATTCCAACCTAGCAATCTTTTTTTCCCTCTTTCTGACCAATGGGTAAGTACTCATTCCAGGAACACATCACTAGGGCTTTCCATGATCTTGGATATGTCTTAGGTGGACTCATATTCAGTGGGATTCTGGAGCCAGCTCACACAGGCTCCCGAAAGCTGATTATTAAATTCTCGGTGTGAATACCTGAACCTAGGAAACTATAAACTATTAACTGTCTAGACCAGAAGTTTCCAATTCCAGCTGGTATGCCAAGACCAGATTAAAATGTAATTGGAAAATGTTTAACAAAATAAATAAAAACACAATGCAACATAGATAATGTTAGTTTGTGGTTTTCTAAGTCATCGTGCACCACAGGTATCCTTTTCTATTTAAGTCTGATAACACCACTTGTCTAGATTTAAGAAAGCTATGGAGAAAATATTAATGCACATTAAACTTAAAATTATACCAAGCATAATTTTTCTCAGAGTCTATTGTTAAATATTTAACCCATTCCTACTGATATTCCATATGAAACTAGTCATTATTGGGCACCCTCATCCTCAACCCCTTCATCTTTCAGATAATGACCTTGTCCTCTCTTCTATTAATATCATTTTCTGAAACAGTCCTGTAAATATGTAATATACACACTGAGTACCACCAGAAAAATGCACGTCAACAAGCCACTTGGAACTCGCTAATTTGTTATTCCCTTTCATTCCATAATATACAAAATAATAGAAAGAATTGATAAATAGAAGTATTTATAGAATAATTTTACATATATATCCATTTGTTTCTAGTGATAGCCATCTCTAGGGGGAAGGGGGAAGAAAAAAAGAAATTTACAGGACAACTTCATTATATATTTAAAAAGAATAAAAAGTTGTACACAATAGATTTTCAATTTCATGTACAATCATCTTTTTAAGTATACCAATGCTTGTTTCATTCCATAAATTAAAAAAAATTAACAAAAAATACACAGAACCTGTTTTTGAAGTTCTTATGTTCTAAACACACACAACTCTCTATACAAGAACTTTACCCACCCCCCACCAAAAAAAAAAAAAAAAGAAAGTAAAGAAAGAATACAACATCGGAAGGTTGAAAAGGAAAAGCTAAATTATGGGAGAAGACCAAGAATCATAGTCCTTCTTATGGTCCCTCAATATCATCCCTCCTTAGACACCACTTCCCTCCTTCCATGTTTTCAATTACCACTGGAGGAAGAAAGAAAACCAGCTGTTTCCTTTCTAGTCTCTTTGTCTGCACTGATGATTCAACTCAGCTTATGTGGATAGGGGAAAAAATATTTCCCAGCTCTTCAGTATCCATTTATATCAAGGATTTTTAACCAGGGGTTTGTGAACTTGTGCTTTTAAAAATTGCTTATATATACATATATATTTATATGTATTATACATACATAAAAACCATATTTCAATGATTGTTTTTCTTTGTAATCATATGTATTTTATTTTATGCATTTAGAAAATGTTATTCTGAGAAGGGATCCATAGGCTTCACCAGACTGACAAAGAGTTATATGATACAAAAAAGAACTTATCTAGATGGATAAAAAGCTAGCAATAAAGCAAGGAAAATAGTATGGGGAAGGAAAAGTTACATAAAAAGTTACAAAATTCATTCTAAGTGTGGTACATACCACAGGCCACAGGATGATGTGCTTCCTCCTATGCGGCATCATGACAACATACAAATTGTTCTTAATTCATTTCACTGGATGACATTTTTGACCACAGACTTCCAAGGGGATTTTCCCATTATATATGCCTAATATATGAATAACATTTACTTTTGCACAGTGATTTCATATCCAGTACTTCTTATGAATCTCATAATAACCCGAAACAGATATTTTTCAGACTGAATAAGCATTTCTTGAGCACCTGTTATATGCCCAGCTCTGTTAGGAGCTGGAACTAACTCCTACCCTCAGGAAGCTTACAGTCTCCAGGGAGGGAGGGGACTCACACAGTAATGACTACATACGAAGGTCAGGAAAGGCCTCCAGTAGGAGTTTACACCTGAATTGATGAAGTTGATGCCTAGAAGTAAAGCAAACCACTTAAGATTATGACTAATTAGTGACAGAATCAGGACTAGAACCAATGTCTCTTGACTCCTCCTGGTCCAGGGCTACTGCAGGTTTGTAGTTTAACAAGGGACAAGTTATCAGGGTTATGTAAAACATGAGAAAGGGAAAAAAGAAAAGATAAAAGAAGAGACAGGTAATCACCAGTTGGTCCTCTCTTTCACTTCCCCTTCTGACCTCAAGAGAACAGCAGCAGCAGGACAGATGAATGAGCTCTCGATAAACTACAAAGCTAATTTCCCAATCTGGGAAAAGAAAGAGAATCAAACATTACTATGCTTAGCTAGAAACCTATAAATTACACACACATATGCATATACATATTAACATCCTTATTATCTGCCGGCGGATTATATGAATCTCAAGAGTACCTTTGCTTTATGTTTTCTGTATACAGAGATACATTTTTGAAAGAGTTTATTTCAATCGACAACAATGAGTAGTATGAAAGGAAGCAGGGTACAACGAAAATTAAACTGGACTGAAAATCAAGAAACCTTCATTTAAATCCTAGCTCTGCTATTTGTTACCTACAAACTCTTCAGCAAATCAATTAACCTTCCCAAGACTCAGTTTCCTCATATATAAAATGAAGGGTTTGGACTAGATTGCTGTTGTTGTTGTCATGTTTGACTCTTCATGACTCCATTTGGGGTTTTCTTGGCAAAGATACCGGAATGGTTTGCCATTTCCTTCTCCAGCTCATTTTACAGATGAAGAAACTGAGGCAAAGAGGGTTAAGTGACTTACCCAGGATCACACAGCTAGTAAATGTCTGAGGTGGTGCTCTATCCACTGTGCCACCTAGCAGTCGTAGATCACCTTTGGACTAGGCAACCATTTATCAAAGTGAAGTTCCTAAAGCTCAAATCTATCCATGTCATCCACCTATGCAAAAAACTCCAATGGCTCCCTATTATCTCCAGGATCAAATATAAAATCTTCTGGCCTTTTAAAGCCTTTCATCATCTGGCCCCCTTCTGCCTTTCCAGTCTTTTTATACCTTGTTCTCCTTTACATACTTTGCCACATAGAGATAGAGCATCTTGTGCAATGCTCTATCTCCCAGCACATGCATTCTCAGAGACTGTTTCCAAGGTCTGGCATTCTCTCCTTCTGTATCTTTACCTCCTGGACTTCCAGGCTTTTTTCAAGTCTTAGCAAAGATCCCACCTTCTGCAAGAAGCTTTTCCCAGGTTCCCTTTAATGTTAGTGCCTTCCCTTTGAGCTTATCTCCAATTTAGTCTGTTAATATCTGGTTGTATGTATTTCCCCCATTAAATTGTAAGCTCTTTGTGGGCAGGAACTGTTTTTGCCTTTCTCTGTATCTCCAGTACATAGCAGATGCCAAATAAATGCATGTTGATTTGAAAAAAGTTATCTTCCAACTCTTAATATACAATCTCTCTCTCTGGACCTCAATTTTCTCATCAATAAGAAGATGGGTTTGGATTAAATGACTTCTAAGTTCCCTTACAGCTCCAAATCCTATGCTGATGGGATTTTACTGCACAGCAAAGATGAAGATGTACAAGTCAAAGTGTCTGTCTTTCTGTCTGTGAAAGGATCACAACTTCTGGAGATGGTATTTTTTGGGGGAGGGGTCTGAAAAATGTTACCTGTCAATGAACACACTAAGTACTTACATAATACTGTTATTTTGGATCAGAGCTGTTTACAGAACATTGAGATATAATTAATGCTGACCATTTTTGAGATGGAAACCCTAAATTGAGTTTTGAATGTCTATAAACACTAAAGTTGGCAATAGAGACAACTCCAATCCATTTAAGCTACTTAAATTCTATACAGATGGGAAAAAAATGCTAAATGCAAATATTAAAAAAACAAACATTTCTAAAACTGTTAAGTGGGATCAAGTGGAAAAAGTTAGTATTCTCAGAAACCAAGATCCAACAAAGACAATGGCTTCAATGCCAGTATCTTCAGACTTTCTTCAAAGCAAACGTTTTATGACCATAGTTACTGAATTTTTCACAACAGAACCACACACAGACATTTGCCTCCATTAGAGACAAATGCTTTTGCTTGAAAGAATCTAATCCAGACTTTAGATTAAAGCAATCATAGTAATAATCTTGTCTTCACTTCAAGTTCATAGTTGGACAACAAACAATGCCTAGCTTTAAAAGCTGACTTTCTGCCAAGTCAGACTTGAAACTAACTTCAGGCAGGATTCTTGGAGCATTTCACAGCTCCTTGCCCATGGGGAAAATGGAGTTTCAATTTCCCATGTGGCATTTTTGGCACCTTCTGTGGGAATGCCCATTCAGATTCTTCATGAGCAAGAAAGGAATTAATAAAGGGAAAAATAACTAAAGCTTCACTATTTTAACTAAGTATAAGTGGAGGAATAAAAGTCTTCAGCTCTACTAGGGGAATTCCTCAGGGGGGTGTGCCCAGGTAGATTATCTATACATATAGTGCTTTGAGATCTTTGTATGTGCATACTGCAGTCTTGAATTGATTGAGAGTTGAAAGGGACCTTCATTCTTGACCAACTCCCATGCTTGACAGATGAGGAAAATGAGACCTAGACTTAACCAAGGTCATAAAGCTATTAAGTAGCTGGGCCAGGATTTGAACGCATGAACTCAAGATTCCAAAATCAATAATCTTTCTGTGACAGGTTACCTCTTATGTCTCTATCTTATTTGTCCTCTAAGATTGCAAACTCCTAGAGACTAGAACCTCACTCTATATCATTCATCTTTTTATCTCTCGAGTCTAACACACTATCTTCCACACAGTTAGAGCTTACTTTTGTTTGAATCACAAATTTGAAAAAACACTATTTTTCCTTATAAGATTTCTAAAAAAAAAAAAGTTTGTGAGGTGCTGCTTGCTACAAATGCTTTAAAAGAAGTATCTCTTTTTACATTTGTTTTTTAAAACAACACAAAAAAATAGGCATTATTTGAAAAGTATATCTGAGCAAGAGATTAAGTGAATTAAACATTCTTCATTTCTGAAGTTTGATCAGCTAGGTAGCAGCCTAAACACAACATATTTACATTAATAATATCTAAGAAAAGAGAAGTTACAATATGCCAGTTTACAAAATAAATTCCACAATTTGTGGGTAGGGTAAAATGATCCTGCTCAATTTGCTGCTGTTAGCATGGGACAGTGGGTAGTTTGAGAATACTGTGATTTGCCTATAAATGCCTATTTGTAATTACTGTCATCCTCTTTGAGAACAAAGGACAAACCACCACCTATGAGTTGTCACACTCCTCTCCTCTCCTCGCTGTATCCACCCCAGGGAAGAAAGGTCCAAAGGGTGTCAGTGACTCACAACTGAGGGCAAGAAGTGATTGGATCCTTTAGGGGATGTGTTATTGTTGTTTAGTCATGGCTGACTCTTCATGACCCCAGTTGGAGTTTTCTTGGCAACGTGGCTTGCCATTTCCCTTTCCAGCTCATTTTACATACCAAGGCAGAGTTAAATGACTTGCTCAGGGTCACACAGCTAACAAATGTCTGAGGCCAGATGTGAACTCACAAAGATGAGTCTTTCTGATGCCCAGTTTCTATTGTCTTTGAGGTGTATCTGCCAACTTAGTTCAACCAAAGCAGCTAGGGAAAACAATTCAATCAGGAAACACAGATTCAGGGCAAGAAAGTCTGGTGTTAGCAGCCATAGGCAATGGAAACCCAGACTGTGGGTGCTCAGTCTAGAGAGAAGCAGACTGAAGCCTAAGTAGCACAGACCGGAAGAAGGGAATAGTTCATCAAGGGCTGAAGTGGACGAAAGAATCTGCCTGAAGAGATGCAAACAGTACAGAAAGTCAAACCTGGCAAGAAGCTGGTAGTAGGATGAGCCACCAGAGCAAGAAAAATAGGTGGAAACAGATGTCAAGGCCTGATACCCAGGAGAGGTAGCATTAGAGCACAGCTACAGAAGAGTTATTTCTCAGTAGGAGTTTTTGAGGGACTTTTTCCCCCTTAACATGGGGTGGGGAGAAGGGATATGAAAGTCTGGGCTTTCCCAAGCCTTAGCCAGTGGGTTGAGGTGGAAATGACCCAAGATGACCAAGCTAGGGAACAATAAGGGAAATCTTTCTTTTGGGCCCAGGCTCTCACATGCCACATTGAGGAATAGGTAAACAAACTCCATACAGTGAAACTGTAACTAACTTACTACCAAGGTAATACCAGACTGAGAAGAATTTTAGGCAGGACAGAAAAGAATAACCAAAATCTATAGCTATTAAAAAATCAGAATTAAACAAAGGACTTTTGGAAGCTGTACTTTTTCATCTATTAATCTATCCATTCTGACATTTTTATGTTTCCTTGTAATGATTCAGAGTCAATCACTTCCCTTTAAATAACTAAGAGGCTGGTGGTTATCAGGAAACAGGAGAAGAGGTGGGGCACAGGAAACCCTCTGGTCTTCAGGACTCCAGGTGGCAAAAGGAGAGACAGCAGCTTAAAATCTGCTGGGGGATCAGTAGGCAGAGTCCTGGGCTTGCTGGCAGACAGAACAGAAGAGTGTGGACATAGAGGTCATCTCTGGCACCCTGAAGCTTCATAATTCGTGTTAAAATATTTCCACACCTATATAAATATGAGCTGTTATTATTACATTCTCATCATTCAAAATGACTCACAAGAAGGATTTTTTTTAAATTTGTAACACTTTGGGAATTGTTTTATTTATAACAATTATGATATAGTCAAAGCAATTCTAGATGTTTCTGGAGACTGTGGGAAAAATGGTGCAAAAAATGGAAAAGTATAACTTGGAAAAAATGAATAAATTCACTAGGCTGGTATTTGCTATAATTGAGTTTTAAAAATAAAAAGGCACATTGGATGTCCTAAGCAAAATATGCCTTGGCTTTTGCTCATCCCATCTCCATCACTTACTAGCTGTTGTGACCCTAGGAAAAGGCACTTAATCTCTCTTTGGCCTCATTTTTTTCCTCTGGAAAATGAAGGAGTTGGGCTCAATTGAGTGTGAACTCTTTGAGAGCAGGGATTGCCCTTTGCCTTCCTTTGTATGCCCAGAGTATATATAGCACATAGTAGGGACTTAACAAATGCTTACTGAGTGACCTCCAAGGTCCCTTCCAGATCTAAGATGCTAGGTGACCAACAAAGAAAGCCTCCGATGGTAATAGATTGTTAACATTTCCTTTTCAATGCACATTTACACAGCACATTAGGAAATCACTATACCTTACAACAATCCTGGGATGTGTTAGCAAAGATGCTATCTTCATTTTACAGATGAGGAAACTGAGGTTCTAACGAGCATTTAGAGATTTGCCCCTTTTTCAAACAGCTATAAAGTATCTTGTACAAAATTCAAATGTAGGTTTCCTGACTCTCATTCCAGCCTGTTGCCACTCCCCGCAAGCTGCCTCTTACTTTGGGCTTGGCGGCAGCCCAAAAGGCCTGTTTAAAGGTATAAGCACCATTTACAAAATAATCAAACATTCTTACCTGTGATTACTGTGATGTAAAAACGTATGATTTTTCACAAGTTATGCTGTAAAAAGGTGCTACACACTCATTGGTGGCTTATATCAAAAAACCTATTTGCAATTCAGAATTAGATTCCTAAAGCAACAATGGGATTATTTTCCAAGCATTTCTCAGACTTATGTGCAAATACTTTGGGAAATAAGCTGCTGATCCCAAGAACTCAAAGCAATGCGGAAATCTTACCAGGGCTGGAAAAACACCGTCAGATGCAGGAATCTGCAAGTTAGTAATAACAGCACTTTACAACTATAGTCAGTAATTTAAAGCACTTTCACATATATTATATCATTTTAAATAAACTGGAATTCTAGAAAAAGAGTTTTCCTGCCACCCATAATGAAAATACCATTCCATACTTTCGAAGCAAATGAAACCTTGTTCCATAGACCACATGGTTCCAGTATAATTGGCTGTCACTTTCTGACAAGACACGCTCTGCTAATTTCCCAAATGAGTCTGAACTTACTCAGAGGTGAACTGCAAGGATCCCTGCCTGAGGGATTCTGTTCTTTCTGGAGGGTCTGTTATATTTGGAGGGTCCCTCTACTACAGAGGAGTAGGGAAATGTTCAAAAGAGGTAACAGCAAAGGGGTGAGGAAGGTAAAGTAAGATGGGCATTAAGGCTTGCTTGATGCCTTTTACACTAATTCTCTGCTTAAAGAGAACATTTACATTTATCACAGGTGTAATTTTGCTAAGCTATGCACCTGCACAGCTAGACTGACTCTGAAATGCAGTTTCTATTTGTGTCAGGGCAGATAAAAATGAACAGGGTCAGATTATGGCAAAACGGTAACGTTGATCAAACAGTAGATTTAAAGTGAGAAGGGGCCTCAGAAAGAATGTAATCCAATCCCCTCTTTTTTTTTTTAAGCAGATGAGGAAACTCAGTCCTGTAGAGGTTAAGGTACACAACCAAGGTCACAGAGATAGGAAATAGCAGAGCCCAGATTAGAACCAACTACAAATCCATCACTCTTTTTTTACTGTTACTTGTCTTTGGATGATCCTGCTTTCTCTTTGTTTTCCTACCACTTCAGACACCATCTGCTTTCTAGTTTCTCCATTATCAAAACAGGAAGGAATGTGATGCCATCATTTATACTGACTACAATTCATTCATACCTCTCCCAGGCACTGACATTTTTAAGAATTTCATTTCTAATTATATCATAAAAGGGTCTGGACTCTGGCCGATGTCAAAAATAATTTCAAAGAGTAACCAGCAAGTAGGAATATATTGAGAGACCTTTTCCTTGCCTTTGAATCATATTCTGCCAAAAGGTAAGCCTCCTTGATTTTGTTTCTTTGCCTTGGAAAGCATTTCATTGGTGGGGAAGGTGGAGCTGAATCCTTTCTTCTCTCACATTTAACTGTTTCCTCTCTATCCATTCAATTCAACATTCATTAAAGGTTCACCATATGCAGAGGACTCTGCTAGGTATTAAAGGGCAAAAACCGAATGAGACACACAGTTGATGTCTTCATGGTGTTTGCAATACAGTAGGGCTACAACAGACAGAAATACACAATATTGCAAGATACATGCACAAGAGGCACAAACAAGATCATTATCAACTAGGAGGTTTCATGGGGAAAAGGTGGACCTTCAGTTTGGCTTCACATAATGAACTTTAACAGAAAGTGAATGTGTATGCAAAGATGATGACCATGATGATTAAGTTAGAGTCTGTTACTGGAACAAAAGAGGGTTCAGTGAAGACTCAGACTAGCCAGTCAATGATGAAAACAAGAGGCTTTCTAATATGGTGTGCCTATGGCAAGACCACGTGGCTTAATTGGAGAAACTCAAGGGGCTGGTAAGCAGAAAGACACAATGAGATTAAAAGGTGCCTGGACAGCCCAAAGGGCTCCTCACACTGGTGAGATGGTATGGGGAAGGGGAAGGAAAGGATATAACGAAACCAGGGAGCTTCAAGCTCTATTAGTCTTCAGGCCATGGCAAAAAGAGGAAGAAAGGAGAATCTCCAATGATCTAGGACTCCTAGGTCAATGCTTTGGGACAGCTCAGACAGCTCCTGGGTCAAGGTAGTGGCTGGAGATTTGAGCAACTCAAGCATTTTTGTAGGGAGGTAAGGAAATGATGAGATCTATCAAGCACTACAACTTGCCCTGGACTGGGCCAGACTGAACCAATCTGGAGTAACTAGAAATAACAAAGACAGAAGAGATGGGAGCTGGGAATGGCCCATGAGCCTGGAGAATTAATGAGCTGAGCCTCAGCAGAGAGTGCATCTGAGGACGTAGGTCATCCTAGACAGTAACTGTCCTTTAAAAACTGTAGAAAAGCTATTAAAAAAAAAAAAGTTCCCATCCCCCAAATTTCTTTTCCCCATTCGTTTCATTTCAACCCATGAGATTATCTTGAAAATAGAGATCCCAGACCCACCCTACAAAAAGGTTAAGAGCAAGGGCCAAAAATCTCTAGAGGGAGTGGGGGTGGGAAAAGTGTCACCTGTAGGGCAGAGGCTGTGACCACCTAAGATACTACACTGTTCCCACTCCTTTTCTTCCCTGTCTTCTCCCCTTTCTCCTTTCAAGGATGGTCTCCCTCAGAGGGACCCTTTTATGCCAAGCCTTCCCATGGCCTCCTGTAGGCTTATCAAGCCAGAGGTCAAAGTCACATACACCTAGTCTTCTTGTTCTCCCTTCCTTCCCAAGCAGCAGCAAGGTGGGGTTACTGGGACATTATGTCACCGGTATACTCTCCCTCACAGAGTCAGAGAAAATTGGGGGAGTGATTTCCTGTGTATATTTATCTCCTTCTCTTCCACATACCTGCCAATGTTTTGTACATTTTTATAGGGTATCTTCAGTCTAATCCCTCTTCCTCCCCATTTAATGAAATCCTCAGACTGGTGCTCTGTTTAAAAAAAAATGCTATAATATATATATATATATATACATATATGCAGATAGTGTATTTTTTAATTTGCCAGTCCTTTAAGTGTTTCTTTACCCTAATTTACTCTTTTAACATTGGTCATAAATACTGGATAGTCTGTATACTGGCCGTCTCCAGAGAGTATGGATGGGATAAACCAGTGGTTATTGACCATGTATGATTTAACTGACTAGGGGTCACAGGAGTGGGGAACCTGCATCCTGGAGGTCACATGTGGTCCTCTAGGTCCTCAAGTGTGGCCCTTTTCAAAAACCTCTCTTTCAAAGGACTGCACTTGAGGACCTAGAGGGCCACATGTGACCTTAAGGTCACAAGTTCCCCACCCCTGGGCTAAGAAATCTCATCTCCAGCATAGCAACAGAAATGACCTAGGGGTTCAGAGATTTTATTATTTTTTTAATTTAGTAGTCAGTATTAGTAACCTTTCCAAAATAGTAAATGAAAAGGATGAGCATAATAATCTACCAGACTATTTTGATGGGCTAAAATTGGAATTTATCTCTTTTATCTCCAGCAAGCAATAACCCTTTGAACGTGGTGCCTGAAGTAAAAGCCCCTACCTTCTGTACAGCATGTAAAGAGAGGAGAGGACACTGGTTAAAAAGAAGGGTCCAACCAAAGCAAAACCCCATGAAAAGAGATATACAGGGTCTGACAGATTCAGCCCCAATTCTTCATTGGGAGGGTCAAAGTCCTCCTTAGGGAGACTCCATCCTCCATCTGCTATCTACAGTCACATCTAATATCTGTTATGATGGTATAATATCCAAGATAAATGGGAAATTAACACAAAAATACAAAATCATGAGCAAGCACCAAATGCACCAAAAGATAGGAACAAACAGTTCTTAAAAGAACCAAGGACTATTAACAACTGCTCCAAGTCATTAATAATAACTCTAAAGTTTCTCTTCATACTTTGCAAAGATGATAAAAGATGTAAATAGTCAAGGCTGAAAAAGAATCAAGAAAAAACTTTGCAGACTAACGTTTTGTTGTTGGTAGAACAAAGAATTAGTCCAACCATTGTGGAAAGTAATTTGGAACTATGTTAAAAATAAACCTAAAATGTCCATACCCTTTGACCTATAGATCCTACTAACAAGTTCAAAGACAGAAATAAAGATCTGATACACATTAAAATCTCTAGTAGTAGTAATTTGTTGCACCAAAGAACTGGAAATAAGATGTCTGCTTATGAAGAAAGAAGGAAAGGAAGGAGAGAGGAAGGGAGAGAAAGGGAAGGAAGGAAGAAAGGAAGGGAGGAAGGGAGGAAGGGAGGAAGGGAGGAAGGAAGGAAGGAAGGAAGGAAGGAAGGAAGGAAGGAAGGAAGGAAGGAAGGAAGGAAGGAAGGAAGGAAGGAAGGAAAGAAGGAAGGAAGGGAGGGAGGAAAATGCATGTACTGAGCATCTACTAGCCAGGCACTGCGCTTTACAAATATTCTCTTATTTGATCCTCACAATCATGAGAGGTAGGTACTATTATTGTCTCAATTTTACAGTTGAAGAAACTGAAGCAAACAAAAGGGTAAGTGACTTTGCCAAGCTCACATGGTTAGTAAGTGTCTAAGGTCACATTTGAACTCAGGTTTTCCTGACTCCAAGCCCCATGCTCTGTGTACTATGCTACTTAGCTGCCTAAAAGCTAAATAAACTCTTATGGTATGTAAATGTAACAGACCATTATTGCATTATAAGAAATTATGATTATGGTTTATTCTGAAAAGAATGGGAAAACTTATATTAACAGACTGAAACAGAACCAAGAAAACAACATATAATATAACTGCGTGTGTACATGTGTGTACCCCTAAAACTAAAACTGAACTTCATATAATTTAAATGACTACGCATGAAGTCTTGAGAAAATGCACCTCCCTTTAACTATAAATACGGAAGAACACATCTTATATACTTCCAGACATGGTAGAAATATCAGTTAGTTTTACTCATTTTTTTTTCTATTGTAAAGACTGTTGCAAGAGAGAACACACTATATAGGAAACATAAAAGGATATATTCAAAAGCAAATGTGCCATAAAAATAAAAGTTATCAACAAAAACATTTCATTTTTGACGTAATAAAAGTAAAGCTAATTACATTCGTATCCCCATATAATGTTGTCTAAACAAAAATCATTTTGCAACCTAACTGTAATGTCATTCTGCCTATCACCCAACTCACAAATCAGTTGTTCGGTGATGATACAAGCTAGCTTGAAACTCAAGGGTATTAACACTCCTGATCATAAACAAAATGGTGGACTCTTACCATTTGGTCTACAGGATGTGCACATTGGTCCTGCATAATAACATCAATTCCCATAATGTATTTTCTCAGAATCAATTAACATTGGATAGAGTACGCCTGTACCTTATGTGAACTGCCTAGCAATAATGCCTAACTATCATACAACATAACGATTATTAAACATAGGACGTTAATTTGGTTGTACTTCTATTGTACCAATAAACTGACTCCAAATTTTTGCTATACATATGGTATACTCAGTCTTCAAAGTTTGCTCTTCATGAAGGAAGACCATCAACTCACAATAATTAGAGGGGACATGGATCACAATGCTTACACTGAGATTTAGTAAACAATTCCTAAAACAAAAAACAGTACACTATGCTCACTGGAATTTAGCCCTGTGGAAACCACAGAAGGGTTCATTGCATGCATGTCTCCACATACCTCAAAGTTACAATTCAATTAAAATCAACAAGCATTTATTAAGCCCGTGTTATTCTGGTGATACAAAGGAAAAATGAAAAATATAAAATGTACCTGCCCTCAACGAGTTTACATTCTACCAAATATAGGAGCAAGTTCTCATTACAGCTTAGAGATTTAGGTTTTGAGGAGTGTACCTGATATTCCCATTCTCCAAGCATAGTTGGAAGTTAACATATATAAAGTGCTCTGTAAGCCTTAAAGTGTTATATAAATATACTAGTTATTATTAATAGTAATGCTAGACCCCCAACATGCCACACGCCATTGGCTTTAGAACAAAAATCTTAAGGGCTGAAAGAAATAAACTTGAAGAATGACACCGTATTCTTTGTCAATATTGTTCCTAATTTCTTTTTAGGGAAGGGGGAATATTTTAAAAATGACACTAAAAAAAAGATCCAAAACTCTAATAAAGTTAATTTTTGACAACAAAAATAGAAATTTAGAAACGTACAATTTCTAATGGAACAAAAGCCACCAAACTTCTAGTATTTCCTAATTTATTTAAAACACAGAACAGAATTTTGGAATTAGGCAAACTTTAGGATACATCAGATCCAACCTTATCATTGTACAAATAAAATAACAAATTCAGAAAGGGTCAGCTTTTCCCCCCTAAAATAGCAGAGTTAGAGAATGGGAGACCCAGGACTAGAACTCAGGTTTCCTCCCTTCAAGTCTAGTTACCACTAAAAAGTTAGAACTACTATTTTTCCCAAACAATGGGACACTGTCATATGCAACAAACAATTGAGTAACAAATCTAAAAGAACCAACATCTTCCTATAATAAGCAGAGGCTTCCCCACTTCAATTTCCTCTCCATTTTCTACCTCAAAGTTGTCAGAAAGCAGGATGAGAGCTTATCATATTTTGATCATCCATTATTTAGAAAGAAAAAAAATACAAATATAATCTTAACACCTACATTATCTATCTTCAATTCGTTATTAGAAGTCATTTTTTAAAAGAAATAAGTAGATGTTCTGACAATTCTTTTGACAGTCACTCAATGGTACAGCTGTATCTATCTTTCACTGGCCATACAAGTGGGGAATGTCTGAGGAAAAGTCAGAACAGGTAGGAACTCATGTTCCAACACTGTTTCCCCTGACTCAGCATCCCTCTAGGTGAAAGACAAGCTGATTCACTTCCTCTTCTCCCCCTCATTTCTTCATCTCCAAGGCAGAACTCTTCCTAACCTGTTTCACAAGGTGTTCGGCATCTGTTTTAAGTAAGAGGAATTCGAGCACCTCTGTGGCAACATGTTACATAAGTCGGGGGTAATGCATTGTCACTTGCCTCATTGTGAGCAAAAGAGAGGAAGTAGTCTTTTGATTTATTTGAGGCTTTCAAAAGGAGGAAAGGCTTTTATATCCAATGTGCCCCCTCCCTCAGCAGAAGGAGAAAAGGAATGTTATGCTCCCGGAAATCAATCACAATGCTTCATAACCTGAGTGACCTGTCTTAACAGTTGAATGCACCAAAGAATTTATTTAGTAATTGTGGGACAATTACAAAGTCGAAGCTTTGGGAGGGACCTTAGAAGTCATCTAGCCCAAGTCATACCTGAAAAAGGCATCAACTCCACAACTTGAATTCAGGTTTTCTGACTATAAATTCAATGCTCTTTCTACTATACAAGCAATTCCCAAGTCATGTGATACAAAACCCTGGTCTCCCACCCTAGGCAAGGGGTTCCTTGAGAAAATTCTGATGCTAAGAATATTTTCCCTAAACTATCAAATATGAAATTATATCTCATTACAGGGAACAATTTTTTTGTGGAACAAAAAAGGGTTTGCAAGATTTAGGGTTGGGGCAACAGTTTGCCCTGATCAGGAAAGGGACAATGTATTTCCTAAAGTCTGACCTGAGTCCCCTGGACAAATAAACCAGTCTTCCATGGGATGGGAAAGGAGAGAAGCAATGTGAGAAAGTAGAGATCAGAAGAGGGCCATCATTTTGAAGGGACATTACAGGGCATTAGCCTCTTCTCCTCAAAATTTCTCTTTCTTCTTTGCTTCCCATCAAGTGGAAAGTGGAAAGACTTTGGAGACAGAAGACCTAGGTTCAAATATTGGTTCTACTATTTATGTAATCTCAGACAATTCATTCTAGTTTTCAATCCATAAAAATGAAAGGAGTTGAATGAATGACCTCTAAGGTCCCTTCCACTTCTGAATTTACTAGTCTATGAATTTTTCAGTACTTAGTTCTTCCTTACTCATTCTGACAGGTTTTCTAATCCAAATAATCATCTCTAACTCAAATTTTCATCTTGTCAGGTTTTAGTCAAAGGGAACCAGAAATAGTTCCATGTTGGTCAGCAAAATATATAAACCAAACATTGATATTTAATGATGGGTTTCACTGGAAAAAATATTTCAAGTTTTTTCAAGGACTTGGAAAATGTTCAGATGATGTTAAAAATTAGTATCATATTTTTGCTCTCCCTTTCTTCCCCCCCCCCAAAAAAAAACCCAAAAAACAGTGTGGCTCAAAGCCCAGAAAAGACTTTAAAAAAGAAAACTGAAAATTTTAAGTTTTTGTGGGAGTTTTACAATTTCATTTTTGGCCATTAAGTTCTCCAATATGTGGTCTATGTATGCCATTGGCTTCTGTTCTTTTTTCTTTCTAACATATATATCATTTTGCAGCTCTTATGTACCTTTGTTTAATAGAAATAAGGAAAAGGAGAAATTTAAAAGCAATGCATTTTAGTTTTACAAATTTTATTAGACTACTTTTTCTGGCTCTCTCATTTGTCCCTATTACATTCGACTTCATAGCTCTCTTATTCATGAGAGATGACAGAATTATAATTTTAGAGCAGGAAATTATCTCAAAGGTCATTTAGGTCAGCTTCTTCATTTTAAAGTAAAGTTTCTTGACAGTTAACAAAGCTACACAGGTAGACATACCCAAGTCTCCCTGATGCTTGAAAAACTTTAACTTGACCCTTAAAGCTATCATGATGTAATTAAGCTCCCCTTGTGCCTCCTACTTCCTCTCTTCTCATTAGTCTTCAGTTTGGACAATCTGGCTTGTACTTTACCATCAAAGGAAACTGTTCTCTCCAAAGTTACAAATCATCTGTTGTCAAATCTGATCAAATACTGTCAAATCTTTTCTCGGTCTTCATCCTGACTAACCCCTCTGCTGCATTTGACATTGCTGACTACACTCTCCTCCTCTATGTTCTCTCCCTTCTGGGTTGTCATGACATTGCTTATTTTGGTTCTTTTCCAACCCATCTGATCACTCCATCTCAGTGTACACTGCCAGCTAATTAACCACATTATAATCACTACCTGTGCATGTGCCCCCAAGCTCTGTCCCCAGCCCTCTCCCATGATGACCTCACCAGCTCCCAAGGGTTTAATGATCAATTCTATGAGATAGATAAAGAGAAATATCTCTTTAGGAAAAATCTCTCCTGAGCATCAGCTCAATACCATTAACTATCTATTGAATATTTCAAATTCCATGATTCAGGAACATCTCAAACTCAAAATATCCAGAACAGAAATCATCATATTTCATCTTTAAACCCATTGCTTTTTCAGACTTCCCTATTCTCGTTAAAGGCACCAGCATTCTTGCAATGCATAACCACTCATAGTCCTCAGGTCTTCACGCTCTCTCATTCATAATCAATTGCCCAATCTACCTCCACAGCATCTCTTCCATCCATCCCCTTCTCTCTACTCACATCATCACAACCTACATGTCATCATGGACTTTTCACCGTCTCCCACATTCTCCATATCCAATCATTGGCCATATCCAGCTGATTCTATCTTAACATCTCTCACATACACTCCCTTCACTCCTCGGGCACTCCCACCATCCTGGTGCAGGCAACCTCATCACCTCTCTCCTAGACTACAAGAATGGTCTAATTGGTGTCCCTGCCTCAAATCTCCACCCACTATAATCCAGCCTCTACATAGCTGCCAAAAAGATTTTCCTGAAGCTTAGATCTAACCCCATCACTTCTCTATTCAGTAAACTCTAGGAGTTTCCTATTGTCTCTAGGATAAAACACAAATTCGTCTGTTCAGCTTTTAAGAAACCTCACAACCTAGCCCTAACCTGTCCTTCTAGATCCAGTGCATATCATTCTCCTTCCCACACTCTAGGACCAAACCAAACTGTCCTTCTCTCTGTTCCTCACACAAGACACTGCATCTCTCCCAGTCTTTGCACAAGCCATCTCCATGCTTCGCATGTACTTGGAGTCAAACAGGGTCATAACATGGTGTTGTACATATATACATCACCTCTGTCCCCATTCAATCCCAAAGACCATACTTTGAAACACAGAAGAATTAAGGGTTTCTTTCCAGCAACTGCTTTGGTCTTTTCAGCAATCCCTAATTCTTAAAGAAGCCTGATTCTCACTTACTTAGTTGTAGAATCTGTAGAAAGATATCATTATGCAACAAAAATATATTAAAGTGGTAGATTAAACTCCCCTAAAGTGCTACTCTGATATTTCAACATGTCATGGAAGCAAGCCTAGATTCCAAAAGGCTAAAGCTGCCAAGTACAAGTTTACACATTGTAAGCACTTAATAAATGCATTATTCATTTATTTATTCAAGTTTAGTGTTGCCTACTAAACTGGAAAACTTTTGATCATAAACTCAGATTATATCATTTAAAGGCCAAGATAACTAGTAATGGGTAAACTTTATCATAAGAAGGCTGGTTGCCAGGTGCTTAATCTTTTCAACCACAGAAACCCATGTCTACTAAGGTATAGAAGGTATGGCAACAGTACTTGAATCATTAAAGAACTGGAGTGTATAGAAGGCATTGTATTTGGCTCTTAGGAAAATACAGTGAGGAATTAGATACAGTGTCCCTACTCCAAAGGCCTTGTTCATCCCTCGCTCTTGAAGAGGAACAATGACATCAGGAGGGTGATGTCTTAAATGAGGCAGACTATGCAGTGATCAGCCTCTCCTCCAGAGTCATTTAAGTTCAGTGACAAATATAAGTCAAGATGACTAGAAGTGGCCCCAGATGCAATGGAAGACCTTGGCCTTTTTAAGCTAAGAGCCTTCCCAGTTCTCAGTTTGTCTTAGGGAAGACTCATTCAGCGATTTAAAGCTAGGTAAGAAATGAGGCAAAAGATGGCCTTGTTTGCCTATTCAAAAAAAATACCAATCTGAGCGTGGAAGACCCTTGGAGTTTCTGGCCAGAACAGAAACAACTGCTATTTACACTCAGAGTCATCAAAACCCAAAAATGATGAAGTGAGCCTTGGGCTGGGACCTATTATTGGCCAATCAGTGAGAGGCAGAGTAATTTGTGTTTAAGGCATAATCAAGTAGCTCCATTTGAATCCCAATGGGCTTTATGAAAGCTTGGTTTTCCAGAGCCCTACTTCAAGAAATCATAAATAAAATTACACAGGACAGAAAAGTTACTTGTCCCATTTTTTTCTTTTTTTGTTTCTTGAAGCTTTTTAAAATTTTTTTAACTTAAAGAATAAAACAAGTATTTCCATAATACAGTACAATAAAAGAGATTGTATATGAAACTGCAAGTCTACTATACTTAACTTGCTATGCCATTTAAATATACAACAAAATTAGCATATAAATTTTTTTCTGTCCTCCCCGCCATGGCTACTATTAGATACAAACAGGTATATACATGTATATGTAAAGTTATTCTATAGATACTTCTACTTATCAGTTCTTTCTCTGTATGTAGTTAGCATCTTCCTTCATATGTCTTTTATAGGTTGTTATTTTTTCCTGACAGTATAGTACAATAACATACTTCTATTTAATAGTTCTTTCTCTGGATGCAGAGAGTGCTGGCTAAAAAATTACAACAATATATTACAAAGATACATTACAATGAAGTGGGATTTATATCAGGAATGCAAGTATGGTCTAACATAAGAAAAACAATTAACATAATTGATTATATTAATAATAAAAGTTTTTAAAATCATATGGTTATATCAATGGATGCGGAAAAAGCTTTTGATAAAGTACAACACTCATTTTTATTAAAAACACTTAAAAGGATTTTTCCTTAAATTGATAAAAAGCATTTATCTAAAACCATCAGCAAACATTATTTGTAATGGGGATATACTAGAAGCCTTCCCACTAAGATGTGGTGTGAAACAAGGATGCCCACTGTCACCAATATTAATCAGTACTGTACTAGAAACTGTAGTAATAGCAACAAGAGAAGAAAAAGAAATAGGACTAAGAATTTAGTCCTTCCCATATATAATATATTGGGAATAATATATTCCCAATAAGGGAATGAGGTGATAAAACTATCTCTTTTTGCAGATGATATGATGATATACCTAGAAAATCCCAAAGACTCAACTAAAAAGTTAGCTAAAACAATAATTTTAGCAAAGTAGCAGGATATGGGTGAGCGCCCACTAGCTGGGGAGTAACTGAACAAATTATGACATATGAATGTCATGGAATACCATTGGACTGTAAGAAATAACATGAGTTTCAGAAAAACTTGGGAAGCTGTAGATGAACTGCTACAGAATAAAGTAAGCAGAAGCAGGAGAACAACTGATACAATAACAATATTGTTATTTTACAAGAAAAACAACTTTGAAAGACTTAAGATTTCTGACCAGAGCAATGACCAATCAAGACTCCAAGACTAAAAAAATAAAATAAAAAAGACTCCAAGACTGATAATGAAGCATGCTACCCACATCCTGATAGGGAGATGATGGACTCTGAGAATAAAATAACAAGTACTTTTTGGACATGGTGAATATTGGAATGTATTTTGCCTCCCCCCCCTTCTCCCTCCCTCTGAGTGTGTATGTGTCTCTCTCCTTCATGTATATATAAAATACTACATATATTTATATTTGTTGATTTTCTTCCTCACCCCACCCCCACCAATGAGAGAATGGTAGGAAGGAGAGAAAAACTGTTAGTCGAAAAAAAATCAAATTAAAAAAGGCTAGCAGGAGAGACAAGTGCACAAAAGCTGAGATGGAAGAGAATGTTTAAATACCGTAGAGATAAGTACTAAGAGACTTCAGAAGAAGGAGAGAAGAAATAAGAATTTATTAAACTACTGTGTTAAATGCTTTACACATATTATCTCATTTGACCCTCACAACCCTGAGAGGTACTTCTAGTTTGTGGTGAGAAGGGAGAAGAATAGAATTAGCAGAGACCATATGGAAGATATAACATGTAAACCAGACCATGAAAAATAGATAGGATGTTGACAGGTAGAGATATTGGGGAAAGGGCATTCCAAACAAAGTGACTGCCTGAGCAAAGGCAAGACAGTGTAAAATGTGTCTAGAGGTAGCAAGGGGTCCAGATGGGTTATAGTACAGAGTAGTTAAGAAGGGTAGGAGATAATGCTAGAAAGGGAGGATGAGGCCACATCAAAGGGCTAGGGTTCCAACTCTGCTCAGTAGACAATGGGAACCATTAAAGGCGTGTACATCAGGGAATGCCATGATTGAACTGTGCTTCAAGGAGATTAACCTGAAAGCTGTGCATGAAGCCGATGAGAGGAGAAAGAAACTAGAGAAAGGGGGTGCAATTAAGAGGCTATTGTAATTTTGGGTTTTCACATTCCCATTTCCCATGATCACTGGCATACTTCATTTATTTTCATTTGGAAGTTCTTTGTCATTCAATGCTGAGACTAACATTTTGTCGAAGGCCCCTTAGTCATCCCTTCAAATATAAAAAGTAAAGTGGTGGCCCAATACAAAATTCACTCACGTTATCTCTCCCCAGGACTTGAGGATGAATAAGACACCTACTTCCTAGGCTAGAAATCATGAGCCCCAGTACCCCTATGGTTCATGCTGATCTTCTGAGTCAGGCATCGTGGAAAGAAAACTGATTCAGTCAATAAACTGAGGTGTAAATACAGCTCCACCGCTTACCTGACCTTGAACTTAGTCATTTCCCTTCTTTGAAACCTCCATTTTCTAATGGCACAAGAGGAATTGAATTAAATAATCTGTAAAGGTCCTTTTTACCTCTAAAGAATCCTATGACATTTTTTAAAGCCAACAATAACAATGCATGTGAACAGATTTATATAAAAGTTCAAAATATAGAATGATAATCATATAAGCTTGGACAGGTCTAATACTCCAACTCATATATAAGTAAAAACAGAACAAAAAACTCACACAGAGGAGGCATAGTGTGTCATGTATGTATGTTATGAAATAGAGAAGGAAGTCTTCTTGAGAGATATACATACATGTTCCAAGGTTTCATCCCATGCTTAAATTCTAAAAAATAATAATATTAATTAAGAAAAAACAAATACCAGGTGGGAGGCTAGGTGGTACAGTGAATAGAACACCGGCCCTGGATTCAGGAGGACCTGGGTTTGAATAGGGCCTCAGACACTTGACACAAAAACTAGCCAGGTGACCTTGGGCAAGTCACTTAACCCCGACTGCCCTCCAAAAAAAAAGAAAAAACAAATACTAGCTTCCCTCCCTGCTTATCAATATTATCTCTCCAAAAGTTAGTTTTTATAAGTTCCAGAAAAGATAAATCTTCAACACTAAAGGTGGAAAACTGTTTGGGCTGATTGCCAGTACCTAAATATGGTCACCATCATCTTACCCCTCCTCTCTCCACTAGCAGGAGGGAGGGCTAACTTCTGTGCATGTTTTGCCAACATTCATCCATTCTGCCTTCTGCTTCCATCTGAGCCTATGTGCAGCCACCTCAGAACAAAGCATGCCCTTGGCTTCTCTGAGAGAAGTAGTATTGGAAACAAAACTGAAACCATAATCCGAGGTCTTGTTTGGTTTCTATTTAATTCAATTTTTGAAATAGTTAATAAATAACTAGTATACAGACAAGCCATTGCAGCCCAGCCAGCTCAGAATTCCCCCTGAGTAGGGAAAAGAGGGATTCTGAACTATCCCTGGAATTATCTGTTTACTTCTCCATGTAGAATGCAAAGAACAATGGATTTTTTACATTTCTCTATTCTGCCCTCTGCTATTTCATACACAGTCAGTTAGGAGAAAGGCAATTGAAATAGAGGGAGGGTAAAGCCAACATCTCTTAATCACAGACATGCCTAGATTATCTGTGTCCAACACACCCTGGGTACAGGCAGAACACCTTTCTGGGCACGTCTACTGCCTGAATGTCTTCCACTGAGCTTTCCCCTTCAGCAGCCAGATTTCTAAAGCTTCCAGTCAAGATAAACAGTTCAAAAAAAGAAAACTTTAATTCGTGGAACTTTCTGTGGAATAACCAACAAGTGATTTGTGAAACACTCTGAATGTTTCACATGAATCTTAAATCAGTTCTGGGGTATCTATGCTAACAATTCATGAACAATTTATAAAAAGATAATCAGACGCTCGCACACAAGACACTGTCTGTATTTCCACTTTAGGAATGAAAGACTAAAACAGAAGCAGTGTTTCTTGTCATCCCCTAGAGCTGGAGAAAGAACAAGCTCTGAGAGTTGACAGCCTCCCTTTAATCTTTAAAGATTGCACACAATAAGAATTCCACCTGCAAAACAAAACAAAACAAACAATAAAAGCAAAAACCGCAGAAAGTCCCTTAGAAGAGTGTAAGGCAAATATCAACAAGTAAATCCCATTGACAACAAAGAAGAAATTTAGGAAGCAAGTGAGGCCAAGTTAAAATTCAACCAGGGTAATGCTACTGTTAGGGCAGCTAGGGGGCAAAGTGGATAGGGCACCAGGCTTGGAGTAAGGAAGACTCATCTTCCTGAGTTCAAATCTGGTGTCAGACATTTACTAGTAGTACGGCTCTGGGCAAGTCACTTTGCCTTAGTTTCCTCATCTGTAAAATGAGCTGGAGAAGGAAATGGCGAACCACTTCAATATCTCTGCCAAGAAAACCCTAAATGGGGTCGCAAAGAGTTGGACACGACTAAAAAACAACTCAACAACAACACCATGCTATTGTTAAAAGCATAAAAAACATCTTTAAAAACCAAAGGTCATTGGGAACTCTACCTGAATCTTCTCCAATGATACTCAGACTGTAAGCTCTGCTGGACTGAAGTTAAGCCACATCTACAGTGCCACCTGTGAAAGCCTCATAACCCTCAACCATCAGTTCATCACCACTGGTGTGGAGGGAGCAAACTTCAAGGGGTAGAATTGAGTGCTATTTGCTGCCTTCACAAAACTCCTTTACAGTAACTACCATCTGACTTGCCCACCACCATTTCTAGGATTTAGGCCAAAATCCCTTCATTCCTTTGAATCCTGTGTGATTCTAGTCCATTTCTTCCTGCTAAGTACTCTACACAGAATCCATCCAATGATGCTACGCACTGGAGGTCTCCCTCTTGTTCTTTCAAAACCTTGGGTATATTAATGTATCATTCAGGTCTTGCATTCTCACTAGATAATTAGATCAGTCTTCTTTCCAAGTTACACATGATCTCAATAATGTCCTTATACCACTTCTTGCAAGGACAGCATAACCAGCAATCTGCTGCAGCCTGTTGGTGCCCACCATGTGTCTTTCTTTTGCCCTTTGGATTATTTATAATTTTGATTATCCTATGATCATGATGCTTTATCATTCACAGCCATAGAGCATTATCAGGAGAATACTGTTGTTAGAGAAAAGGATTTTTGTGTCAATATACTGTTTGCAATCACTGAAAACACTGCACAATTTCCCAAATGTAATCAAGCCCATCTTCTCAGTTCAATAAAAATGTATTAAATGCCTACTACATTTAAGGAATGATGCTAGCTAGCATCTGGGGCTCAAATCATCCATTTGTAGTCTCTTTACAAAATGGACTAACTCACAGGCTGCCCATTTAAGTTACATGTCACAAGCTGGACTCCGGGGGTTTTTCATCCATTTTTGTTTTTATAGTGTGAGTAGGTAGAACAAGCCCTTTCTTGCTTTGTAGAGTTCTAAGACTTGATACAATTGGTATAATGTTATATGCAAAGAGAAGCATTTAGAAAATCTTGCCATCAAGGAGCAGTTTTTACTGCCTTTGGGTACTGGACAGAAAAACTTCCATAATATTGGCTAGTACTTTAGATGAATATCTGCCTCCCTTCTTTGACACCTCATTTATTGTCCATAACTGGGGAATTGATGAATAAAGTTATCTCCAGAGTCACTTCTGTCATAGAGCCTTATCAATTTTTAATGTGTCCATGGGAGATGTTATATTTGGAGTGAGCCTTCAGAGCTGTATTTCTAAAAATCAATATGCAGCAAATGGGATATTCTCCATCGCTCTCAATCCATTGTGAGAACATAAAAGGGTAGTCTACTATCAAAAATTATGCACAAAAGCTTGCCTTTAGAGAACAACTGTATGAAAAATGGCTGATATCAGCACATCAACAGGAAATGCCATTACTGGGTACTCAGCTCTAAACTTCAAAGCTACAATTGTTATGTCACATGGGCAGTTCAAAGATATCAGCCTTTCTGATTACAGAAAACAAAAACAAAAACATGGTTTTCTTCTTTTACCCCTACTGAGACTCAACCTTCATGTGTCCCAGAGAGATCATTTTCAGTGATCACACTGAAGAATTTAAGCAACTCAATCATTAATAGAATGGTGATTCAGCGAATTCACATTGTCTATCATCTTACATAGGGTTAACACACCCAAGGGTCAAGGTGGACCAGGAACTATGAATATTCCATCTGTTTCTGACCCAAGACACATTATTTCTCAGAATTATGGTGTCTTAAAGGCAGGTGTGAGAATTCCTTTCAGGGGTCTCTTTATCACTGACAAGAAGGGGATCCTTCACCAAATCCCAATCAGCGACCTTCCTGTGGGTGAGCCATTGTGGCTAGTCCAGACCTTCCAGTTCCAAGACATGCACAGTGAAGTGTGTCCAGCTGGCAGGAAACCTGGAAGTGATAAAATCGACAGATGTCTAGAATGGTTAGCTTAAGGCTTTAGAGTCTAGAAGACCTGAGTTCAAATTCTGTCTCAGATAGCTATGTGATCCTGGGCAAGTCTCAACTTCTATTTGCCTCAATTTCTTCATCTACAAAATGAAGATAATAATAGCACTTACCTCCTAGGGTTGTTGTGAGAATTAAATGAGTTAACATATATGTAAAGCATTTTGCAAACCTTAAAGTGCTGTGTAAATGCTAGCCATTATATTATTTCTCCAAGCAAAAGCTATCAGCTCTCTGCCAGATACTTGCTGTGGCTGCAGATTTAGACTGTGGTCCTGATGTAAAGAACAAATGTTAAAAATCTTTAAACTCCAAGGCCTTACTAGACTGAGCCAAGACATTGTGATTTCTGGAATTATTCATTCTTCAGGGCAACATTCTGAGGAATAGGGTAGGCCTGCTGTTATGTCTCCCTCTCTGTTTCTAATGGCCAAAGGCTGTGTCAATGTTTGTACCGTAATCAGGCCTTGGTTCTCAAGTCCATCTGACATTTTTGTAGCTCTGTTAAACTCATTCTAAGGAAAAAAAACAAAATTGTAATTTTTCCTCCCTTATGCTTTCATAACATAAAATTTGAAGGCTTTCTAGACTATTCAAAAAGATATTATAGAGGTAGGAAAAGTAGGCATATAGGTCAGTGGTAATCATGTTAAAAATAGAAAATACAAACTGGGGCACTGGCATTTGTTCAATATTTGTTCAGAATCATTACTTTATGATTTGGGTGAGCATGAGAAGGAGCAGCAAAATTTCATAAAACCAATTAATCTAGATGATCATTTTATATGAGAAGTAAAAATAAAAATGCATAAAAGAACAAAACTCAGTTCTATAAGTGACCTGAGGTTAGAGATCATCTAATCCTTTGCCCCCACATCAATTTTGCAATAAGAAAACTGAGTCCAAGGGAGGTGAAAGAACTAACCCAAAATCACAATATTGTACAGTTGCTTTCAGTCATGTCCAACTTCTTTGTGACCTCATTTGAAGTTTTCTTAGCAAAGATGCTGGAGTGGTTTACCATTTCCTTCTGCAGCTTATTTTACATACTAGGAAACTGAGGCAAACAGGATTAAGTGACTTGCCCAGGGTCACACAGCTAGTAAATGTCTGAAGTTGAATTTGAATTCAGGAAGATCAGTCTTCCTGACTCCAGACCAGGTGCTCTATCCACTGTGCCACTTAGCTACCCCACAAATCACATAGTTAACAAAATCATCAAGCAAAGCTGGGATTTGAATCCAGGTTCACTACTGCCTCCAAATCCAGTGCTCTTTCTTCAGTACTATATTATATAAATTGGATGGGAAACCAGACAATATAGATTTTAGAAATTTTACTTGCTTAAAGCTCCTTTAAGAAGTACCACAAATGTCTCCCTATGCAAAAAACACATATCAAAGGAAGGACAGTTTCTATCTATGAAAAACCTCTTTTCAGTCGATACATTTGATGAAATTTACTTTCTAAAATTTCCCTTAAAGTCAGAATTGTTTCAGAAGACCTTTTTCCTATAAGGGGAAAGTGGACCAGAAAGACTCTCAAGCTTTATCTCAAGGTAAACACACTAATGAGTTTTCAAAATGAAATGTGTCACTGAAGGAGTAACAAAAGGTGGGATGACAGGCTTCTGTGACCACACTAGAAGATTCTGCTTTCTGCAGTATCAGTTACTGTAACTCAGAGACCTCAAGCTGTTACCTAGTCTACAGCTAGATTACAACGTGTGGTCTGATGCCATCAGATATCACAAGCTAAGCAGGGTTATTATGAGGGCAAAGGGATGTCCCTACCCTGCTAAGACAGCACACACCAGGTGGTTGCAAGAATAAAGCTAATTCTGTATTTAAAAAAAAAAACAACACTCCAACAGATGGTGCTGAAATACTTGAAACATCACATCACAAATGAGATTATACATACTCAGATACTTTAAGGAAGAATGGGGGAGTCATGAGAAAACCAAAGTCTGAGAAGCTTTTCTGCATGGGTAAACTCCCTAACTTCTTTTTTTTACTATAAACATGCTGCTGGATTTTGCCACATTCCCTTTTCCACAAAACTTTTCTTGTTTGACACCTTAAGTCCAAAATGGTCTCTCCCTCTGAATTCTCATGTCTTGTACTTTTCTTGAATGCTTATTTAGACAAATAAATCTAATGCAAAACAGAAAATATATTATCTCCCCTACCATGCTGCACAGTCCTTGAGAGCAGGGTTTGTGACTAACTTATCTCACAATCTCCCTTGGTGTCCTGCACAGTGCCTACATGTAAGGGATAAGGACTAGATTTGTGATTTTATTGGTACAGGGATCATTTAGCTGAGCATACTCCCTCTCTATCAATGTAGGTCAGCAACTTCTCTAAAATTTATAGTCTTAAAGAGCTACCCAGAGCACTGAGAGATTAAGTGATTTGCCCCACAGACAGTATATGTCCAAACCAGGACAAACCTAGGCTCTCTTATCCTCTATACCATAGTGTCCAGACACTTAATAATGAATGAAGGAATGAATTTCAATAATGAAAATGTTCTACTATTTCTCTCTTAAATTCAATTCACAAGAGTAATCTGAGGCTGTTCATTCTAATTTTTTAAAAAAGTTCGATTAACCTAAAACCTTTATGTTAACAATAATCCAAGAAAGTCATAAAGACTTTTGGCAGACCTTCTCCAAGCTGGTCTATTTCTAGTTTAAACTCAACAGGATAGATTTCAACAAAGAAGATCAAGTGGAGTTGTTTTAGTCCCAAGCTTGGGGTCAATCAGAGATTTTAAATTTGACTCACAAGTCACTTTTAAGTGTTTTGCTTTTAATCAGAATTCCAGTATCACCTTAGAACAGACACAAACCTTCAAATCAGCATTGAAATCAGAGCCTGACTACACAGGTGGTAGCACCTTTAGAGGTAAATGGAAATTGGAAGACAAATGAAAATTAAATGAGATAAAGAATTAAATCAGATAAAAGGAGAAACAGGCAAAAGTCAATGAAGAAGATCGATCCATTTCTAAAATGAATATAAGTTAAAATACTACTATTTCTAGTGGAATCTGGGTAACATAGAAATAAGAATAAAATGCAATCAGTATAAACAGAACAAGACTAGAAAAAACCATGTAAATAAGAAACAACAGTACAGACATGGAAGAGAACAGAGAAGAGGCAAATGGACAGTGACAAATCCAAACATGGGAGAGAGGTACCTGTACCACAGGTTACACAAGGAAGAAGGGTTTCCCTAACTACACTGTGATGGTAGTGGATGTTTCAAACCCTCATTTATTCACCAAGTATTTATTTTAGGACAAAGATGCATATGCCACATTCCCTGCCCACATAGCTTGTGCCTACTCAGTGTGCTATTAATTTGGTTTCATTCATTCAACATTTAGCAATTATATAAATACCTGTGGAGACAGATAAGAAGTGTAAGATAATTGTCCCTGTGCTTCATAAGCTTACAATCTTTTTGAATAGATATTATACACAAAACTGTTAAGGAATGATGCAAAGCAATTCACAAACAACAAACATTTATCACATGCCTACCATGAGTAGAGTAGCACCAGCTGGAAGGAAACTGCAAATGGCTACAGACCTACAGGAGTCCAGGGGAAAGGGAGCTCAATCTGGGCCAATGTGTTTCCTATCTAGAAAGCCTTTTCCCCCTATACTTCACTAAAAGCTGCATGTGGGTGGAAGGTTCCACCAGAATGGAGGCATTTGAGTCAAAGAAATAAGAGGTTCCCAACATGAACTAGATCCTACATGTCAAGAAAATAACTTCTGACATGAAGTCTTTATATAAGGAACTGTTTAATGCTATATGTGAGATATCAACAAAATCCTGGGAAATACACAGAAAAGGGCGAGGGAAAGTTCAGAATAAGACAGAAACAAATAGGAAAATTTGTTACTTTTTTGTTAAAATCTATATGCCCTTTTAAAAAGCACAAATAATAGAAATTCACTGTTTTGTGTTCATTTGTACATCTGAATATTTATGCTTGCTGGTGGTTAAGTATATAATAAAAAAATTCTTCCAACAAAAATGTTTTTAAACTCCATAGAAAAGGTTGACATGAGGGAAGAGAAAACAAGGTTTTCAAAACTGAAAAAGCAATACAAGCAATGATTTGGAAATCAAGACCAAACACAGAAAAACTAGAGAAACACGGAAATTTTGTTCTTGAAAGAACCTCAAAAATCATCTAGTCCAATCCACTCATCTTAGAGATGAGAGGAAGGGTAGCAGAGTGGTTAAAGAGCTGGACTATGGATCAGGAAGACATAGGTTAAAATCTTATCATTGCCAAGAACTAGCTGAGAAAGTGTAATGGGAATGGGAATTTGAAGATCTTCCCTGCCTCCTAACAGGCCGAATGTAATCACATGGAGCCTGAGGTGGGAGAAGCCTGCTGGACAGGTGGGGCAGGAAGGGTGGAGCAGACCCAAGAGGAAGCTGGGAGTCAAAGCAACTGGGAGGGAGGAGAGAGGACACAGACAAGGAAACAGCTAGGCTTGTAAGTGTTTGTTTGTGGGAAGGCTTTGGGATGGTGCTGCTCTCTGCAATGTTATTGTGTACAGGTCTTTTTGTTGCTATAATGAATTTGGTTTTCTGGTGTTGGGATTTGACTTTCTGGTATCTGAATAAACGTTTTGCTTCTGTCTTCTATATGGAGTCTGTTATATTTTGCGATTCAGAATTACTCTGGCATGTTCATGGTTGCCATCATTTCTGTGAATATCATGTTGGCACTACAGTAAGCATGGACAAGTAACTTAATCTTTCTAAGCCTATTTCCTCATCTGAAAAATAAAGACAATAATGCCTGTATTACCTCCCTCACAAGGCTGTTAAAAGGCACAAATGAGATAATGTACTTTGTACATTTTAAAGCACCCTGTAAACTTTAAACATTATATAAAATGTTGATTATTAATGCTAATATGAGGAAGAAAGCCCAGATATTATTCCTCTTACAAATGATGTAATGTAAATATATAGCAACTTAGTAACAGAAATAGCAAGGCTTCCTGACCTCCAAATCCTGTTCTTGCCGTTAGACTTCAATGACAACCCAGATCAATTGATTGTAAACTCCCAGTAGAGTTTAAGCTCCTTGAGGATCAAGACTGTTTTGTTTTCATCTTTGAATTCCCAGATACTATACACAAAACAATTATGGAACTATTGCCTAGCACAGGACCTCTGGTAGTGATAGAAGATACTCCATAAATGCTTACTGAGCTGAACTAAACTTAATCAGACAATGTATTTTAAATTCAAAGTTAGGAATTATTAGATCAAAAGTTTCAATAAGAGAATTCTAACTGTAAAAAAAAGGGAAATGGAGCCTTTTTTCAGGTATGACTTGCCTATAAGTGGGAAGAAAAACACAGAGAATAAAATTCAACTTTTGCTGTTGCTTTTATATGGCCTCAGGCGTTTAGAAAGCTCTGATGGAACCCGCTAAAATTGTTGTTGCTGTTGTTCAGTCATGTCTGACTCTTCATGACCCCATTTGGGGTTTTCTTGGCAAAGATACTTGAGAGGTTTGCCATTTCCTTCTCCAGCTCATTTTACAGATGAGTAAACTGAGGCAAAGGGGCTAAGTGACTTGCCCAGGGTCACATAGCTAGTAAGTGTTTTGAACATTTGAACTCAGAACATGTGAAACATTTGAACTCAGATTCTAGAATAAACATTCTATCCACGGCATCACCTAGCTCCCCACCCCCCCTTACAACCTATCAGGTTTGTTATTTCTGTCCTCCCTTCTGTGAGGAGGCTCCCAACCATATAATAATAGGGGCACTCTGTCATCAGGTACAATAGGCAATCAAGACAGATCTGCTAATCAACTGCTACATGCCCCGCACACTGCTAAGCACTCAGTATACAGAAAAGCGCAAAGGACAGTCCCTGCTCTCAAGGAGCTTACAGTCGAGGAGTCAACAAGCAAACAGCTCTGTACAAACAGGGTAAACTGGGGAAAATCAATAGAGGGAAGGCCCCTTATGAGGGAAAGGCTTCTTGGAAAAGGTGGAATTTTTCCTGGGAGTTGAAGGAAGCCAGGAGGTGGAGACAAATGGCATCATTTTCAATTACAAGGAAGAAGGTAGAGGCTGAAAACCATAGTTACCTGTCAGAAGGAAGAAGGGAAAAGCAAAAAAATATTTAAATATACTTTTTATCTAAACTTGTTACTCATACTCAGTGGACAAAACCACTATTTTTGGTCTGGGGTTTTTGAGGGGCTTGGGTTGGGTTTTTATTGGGGTTGGGGGTTTTTTTTGAGGCAATCAGGGTTAAGTGACTTGCCCAAGGTTACACAGTAAATATCTGAGGCTGAATTTGAACTCAGGTCCTCCTGATTCCAAGGCCAGTCCTTTTATCCACTGTACTATCTAAGTGCCCTGCCAATATTACTATTAAAAAATTTTAAAACAACATCCTAGGTATATACATCAGCAAAGGGGAATATGGTGTCTTTTCACCATGCTACCAAGACCAGTGTGGTATAGTAGAAAGAGGGCTGGCCTGGGAGTCAGGAAGAGACCTTGGCTGAAGTCTTACGTGTAACACTTATGAACGGCGGTACTATGGGCAAGTTGATGAATCTTTCTAAACCTCAGTCTTCTCTTCTGAAAATGGGGATACTAAAAGGCCCTATTTTATAGCTCTGAGGATCAAATGAAACAAAAAATGTATGTAGAGCACCTTGAAAAATTTAAAGGCCTATATATATGCTGGATGTTATTATTCTAAAACTACTCACTTAAAGTCAGTCAACAAGGATTCATTAAACACATTCTATGTGCTAAAAAAAAATTTTGAGTGGGTAAAAGAAACTATTTTTTGCCCCATTTCTTACCTAGCCTTAATCACTGATCACATGTTGCCTTAGACAAACCAAGACCTGGGAAAGACCTTAACTTAAAAAGGCCAACGCCTCCCATTACATTGAAGGCCATCTCCAGTCATCCTGATCTGTGTCTTGCCACTGGATCAGAATGGCTCTGGAGGATGGTGATTTTGCACACCCAGGCCTCACTTAAATTCAACTGACTCAACAAATCAAGAAATCACTTTACCTGGAAATACCACTGTGTCTTTGTTCTCCTACCTTCTCTATTACTAGCTCTGCTTCCTTTATGGAGCCCTCTTCTACTTCCTGACTCCTTCAGGAGTGTATGCCCCAAGGACATACATCTCTGCTCTCTTCTCTTCTATTCTTGCTTGGCAATCTTATTCATTCCCATCCTTTCAACAAGCCCTTTTGGGCAATAGCAAAGACATAGCATATGTTCCTGTCAACTTGGAACCAGGAGACCTGGGTTAACATTCTACCTTAGATACTATCTATATGACCACGGGCAAATCACAATCTCTCAGAGTCCCAGTATTCTCATAAATAAAATGAAGACAGCAGTACTTCCACAACCTTCCTCGTAGAACTAAGACAGGTAAGGAAAAAAAGCACTTCAGAATTCTTTTAAGTGATAGGTAAATGTGTACTAATGTTATTTTAATGGAAGTCATAAATATACAGGGAAATTAGGAACACTGTTTCTTCCATATGCTTTAACCTAGGGAATCAAGAATAGGAAAGAAAGGATAAAATGATCTCTCCAAACAACTTGACATGCAATCAACATCATCATCATCAGTTTATGGAACTTTTAAATTTGCAAAACATTTCAATTAAATTCTCATTTCAGCCTCACAAAAATCCCATGGGGCAGATATAATCAATAAATTATACCCATTTTACAGATGAGGAATCTCAAGATCTGAGAGGTTAAGTGACTTGCCCATGGTTATCCAACTATGAAGTATTGTAATGGAAATGCAAATTTAAAGATCTTCCCTGCCCCTAGGCTAAAGTGCACCTGGAGCCTGGGGTGGGAGGCTTGTTTTTCAGTTGATACTTTTGGATTGGCCAGTGGGTCCAAAAGGTTGTTACATTCTCTGAGCCAGGAGAAGGCTATATAAGCCCTGATGTGTAGCTTTGTTTTGGGGGCTCACTTTGAGAAGTGTTCTGTGATTTGATCTGTATTCTGGGAAGCCATTGTCCAGGGTCCCCCCCCGCCCCCCGCTTTGAAAAACCCAGATGTGGAAACCCAGATGTTGACTGGGTATGGATGTAATGGTTGGACAGTTTGGAAATCTGTCTACTTGATCTGTTTCTGTCTTGATAATTCTGCCTGTATACTTTGAAGTTCGGGGTGCTGACCTTTTCCCCTGAACAAGGTAAACGATATATGTCTGACTGATTAAAGTAAGCTTGTTAACCCATTTTGAGTTGCTTTCCTTTAACAAAGCAGGTCCAAGAACCTGTGGTAGCAGCAAACCCTGAGGACGTGCTTGGGGTGCTTGCCGCTACAAGTATCAGATGTGGGATCTGAAACTCAGGTTGTCCCATCTCCAAATCCAACATCCTCTCCAAAATTTTGATACCTACGGTTTTCCTGGCAGACTCTCTTCACACTTTCCTTTGCAATCGCTCCTTTTCTCAAACTACCCCACGGTCCAGCACACCAGATGGAAGGAGGAAAACGAAAACTCAATCATTCCAGTTCCACAAAGGCAAAGAAACTAGACTTCATTATGACAATCAAAAGCATGCTATTCATGTAACCATAAGAGGAAAATTAAATTTAACAAACATTTTTCAAACATCTCCTATGTGCAGGGCAATGGCCTGGGCCCCAGGGGATATAAACACATACATGCAAAATCAGTCCCTGTTCCTTCCAGAGTTTACAGCTGTAGAGGCTTACATAAAATTGACCTATGGATGCTTCAGATGTTAGAGGAATTTAGGCATATGGTGAAGAGAGCAATTAAAAGGGGAGACGTCTCCTTAGGTCTTTGTCTAGTGTCAGTAATTGGTTCAACATAAACACAATGTTTTTTAAAAAATGATGTTAAGCATGAGGCGGCCCCATTCTACCTTCCCAGCCTTCCTGCACTCTACAATCCAGTGCTCCCCAAAGACTTTCCATCTTCCAACATTTTCACTGGCTGTGCCCCAAGCCCAGAATTCTCTCCCTCCTCACCTCAGCATCCCAGCTTCTCTTCCTTAGTGTCTTAGCCAAAACTACAGCTTTGGAAAGAAGCCTTTCCCAGTCCTTGATGTGTATGTTAATGTTAATACACTCTGAAAGTATCTCAAATTTATCTTACATACATCTTGTTTGTATATTTGGTTTGCATATAGTCTTGCCCATTAGACTGTGAACTTCTTGAGACAGAGACTGGTTTTGCCTTTCTTCATATCAAACAATGTTTAGCATAGTATAGAGTACACAGAAAGAACTTAGTAAATGCTTGTTGACTTGATTTCTGGAGCAATCACCATGGTATCAGAAAAATGGGGTCAATCGACAAGCACCTACCATGTTTCTGACAATCAATTACAATGGTATTCTGTCAAATCAAGACAGGATTTAGTTATGCTATATTAATGAGATTATTGTGATCTAGCCTTGATAGAGTGGTGATGTTATGGGATGGGTATGCCTGTCATTAACAAATGAAAGGGCAGTTGGAAGTCAATCTATACTGGAAGTGGTTCTTATGGACTTAAAAAAACAAAATCTAGTGAATAGAGCACCGGCCCTAGAGTCAGGAGGACCTGAGTTCAAATCCAGCCTCAGACACTTGACACACTTACTAGCCGTGTAACTTTGGGCAAGTCACTTAACCCCAATTGCCCTCCAAAAAAGCAAAAAAAAAAAAATCTAAGCTTTTAAGTGGAAGCTGGTTAGGGATGAGGCAGGGGTAGAGAAGGTGAAGAGGGGCAAATGCAAGGATTCAAAACAATGAAAATTCTGTGAAATCAGGAGACAGGAAGCTTACTTTGGCAATAGATAAGCTGTGCTGGTGTGTGGAGAGGGACCTGACAATGTTGCAACAGAATATAAAAGTTGGGATTTATCTTTGTTGAAAGAAGGATAATTGACAGAGATTATAAGAGAAGAGTCAACTTGGCAAAAATTCAATCAGCAGTGATAAAATTTAAAAGTGTAGCAGATGGCAGAGGTGAGAAGAGGGACAGAGAATACAATTTTATCTCTAATAACAGCACATATGATCACGCTGTGATAACAGGATTATTAGTATTTATCCAACCCCATCCTATCAAGTTTTCCACATAATCTTTGGCATCCTACCAAAAGTAACTAATAAACCAATGTAATCTTTAACCATTAGATTATAAACTCCTTGAGAGCAAGGTCTGAGTCTTATCTCTCTGTCTCCCCAGCACCTTCTATGTTGTCTGCATTTAATAAACATTTGTTGAATTGAATTTGAAATGCAGATGGAAGCCAGACACTGAAAGAGACATTTCAGAATATATACACAAGAAATTTTCAGTGACTGGGGCCATGATATAATGCCTATTATGAATTTCTAGGCAGAGACATCTGCGCATTTTCAGAAAATGGGTAAATTAACCCAGCACAGCTCCAAAACCAGCCATTTGCTACACTAGGAAAGGAGAAGAGGAGAGGCAGAGGGAAAGAGAGACAGAGGGAGAAGACGAAGAGGAAAAGAAAGAAGAGGGGAGAGGGAGAAAAAGACGGGGAGGAAGAGAGGAGAGGAGGGAAGAGAGGAAGAAGGAATTAAGGGGGAGGAAGTGATAGAGGGAGGAAAGAAAGGCAGAGAGAAGGAAGGATGAAAGAAGGATGGAAAAGAAAAGGGAAAGGAAGAGAAGAAGGAGGGACAAGAAAGGGAGAGGGGAAGGAAGGGAAGGAGGAAGAGAGAGAGAGGAGAAGAAAAGAAGTGAAGAAGGGGGGAAGGTTTAATTATATCATTTCTTTCACACAACATGTACATTTCCAACAACCCAAAAGATAGATATGCATTAAATGTCAAAACTAAGTTCTTGGTTATCCAGGAAATCAGAAAAATACTTGGTAATTTCAACAGAGAACAGTTCTAAACCATAGACTACCAAGTACAAAACAAAAGAACTCGTCTACTTAAGTGAATTGGCCACATATTCTGCTGCCTAATATTCAATATTCTGTAGACCTGTTGTATCCAAAAGGAATTTCTATTGTGCAATAAACTGGTGCCATTTAGTCACTCAACACTAGTCAAGTATGGCACTGAAAAGGAAGAAGAAGAAGACTGTGAAAGGGTTAGACTCATAGAATTGTCTGAGTCAGAAGGCAGTTTCAGTTCCACAGATGCAAACTCAGGTCTGGAGAGATCATATAGCAAATGAATGAGCCAGGTCTAGAACCTAGGTCTCTGACTTCCCAGTCCAGTGCTCCTTCCTCTCTGTTTTACTGTTTGAAATCTAGTGCAGTCAATGGTCATGTTAGGATGCTAGCAGAGCCAGGCAAAATCTACTTATCTGACACAATGCTCCAACAGAAGTCAGGCAGTTACTAATGGCAATCACATTAGACCCAAAAAAGTAACCCACTATAGCTCCAGTCTCTGAAGTCTCAGTTCAAGGCTGGGACTCTGAATTTAAAACTATTAACCTCGAATTATATATTTATATTTTCACAGGTGTTAACCCAAGATAGTTTGGCCCCATGACACACCAGAAAATTTTCTCTCCTGTCTTCACACACTAAAGCAGACGGACTGCTACGCTGACAGCTGTTGCATAAATATTTAGATAGACATCAAACTTTCTCACCCTGACTGCCAGAATATCTACAAATTGTTAGTACATCATGGCACACAGGGCCATGAAGACAAAGTAATGTTTCTTGCACTAACTAATTAAAACTGGAATTTGTAAGAGGGAGGGGGTGAGCACATGCTAAGAAAGCAATTCTAGCCTTCAAGAAACTTACAATCTAGTAAGGAAGATATGATACATAGAAAAGTGAGTATACTAAAGGAAGAATATATTAGGTGAAAAAGAGAAAAGCAAAGTACTATGAAAAGTCATTTACAGAGTGAGGAAGGGAAAAAGCCCAACATGCATTTTGACTAATAGACATTAGGGGAAAGAAACAGCTAAATCAAGGAGGGTTTCATGGAATAGACAATACCAGTGCTAGCAATTGCAGTTCCATAGGACTCTGACTGACTGAGATGGAGAAGGCTTTTTTTTTTTTAAGCAATTGGGGTTAAGTAACTTGCTCAAGGTTATACGGCCAGTTATTTCTGTGTGGGTGCTAAGTATCTGAGCCCGGATTTGATCCCCAGGTCATCCCGACTCTGGGGCCGGTGCTCTTACTCACTGTGCTACCTGGCCGCCCCATGGAGAAGGCTTTTAAGGATGGAATAAGAACATTCTAGTTTGACTGTATAGAGTATGTGGAAAGAAGGACTATCAGATAAGATTTTTAAAATATGTTGGGACAGACATGGTGGCACACAGTTGTAATCCTGCCGTGGGGCAAGTTGGGCTTGATAGACCACTTGAGCTCAGGAATTCTGAGCTACAGTAGGCTAAGTTGTTCAAGTGTCTGAAATAAATCCCCCACCAATATAGTAAGCCCCCCTGAGATGGGATGGAAACCAGGCTGCCTAAGGACAGGAGAACTGACAAAAACAAAACAGGTCAAAGCTCCCATGCTCTTCAGTAATGGGATTAGGTTCATGAGTGACCAGACTTAGAGCCTGAGTGAGAATGGAAAACAGGACAGCGACAGGAAGGGAAAGGAGGGGAAGGTAGGAAGGGGAAAGAAGGAAAAGGAAAAGGGGAAGGGAAAAGAAAAACAAAAGGATATGTTGGAACTAGATTATGGAGGGACTTGAATTCCTGGAGAAAAAAAAATTTGGATTTTATTCTCAAGCAACAAGAATCATTAACAATTTTTAAAACTTTTAAAAAATTTAAAAAAAATCATTTTTGACATGATCAAACTATGTGTGGCATAGTGAAAAGCTTATTGGATTTGAAGTCAACTAATCTGGGTTTGAATACAAGCTCTGCTATTTGCTACCTGGGGAAGACATTTCACTTCACTAGGCCTCAGTTTCCTCATCTGTAAAATGGAGTTAGACTAGACTAAATTCTCTTCAAACTCTGCATATATGATACTGTGGACCATTTCATAAGATGTTAGTATGTGTTAGTGTTCAGATGAGAGGTTATGAGGACCTAAACTAAGAAAAAAGAGGGAACCACATGCAAAAGATATAATGGAAGGAGAGTCAATGAAAGTTGAACACTGATTATATGTGGTGTACAGGGAAGCAATTAAAGATGAGCCTGAGGTTTCAATCTTGGTGGACTAATAAAATGGGTTTTTATCTAATATAAACAAGGACAATTTGAGAAGGAAGACAGGGAGTTTTGTTTTGATATACTGAGTTTGAGGTAATGGTGGAACGTCCATCAAGCTATGAACATATGCAGATAGAGTTCACGAGACACAGGGAGCTTAGTACTAAAGATGTAAACTTCAGAGTCGTGGGCATAGATATGATAGCTAAAGACGGGAAATAGATGAGACTTCTAAGGAAAAAGATTGTACAATCTTGACCTCAGGAAGAAGATGAAGAAATATACCATTATCATTTATGAGAGAGGTGGATTATTGTGGGAATGGAATTTTGCATAAGCTGTCAAACAGATTCGATGTGACACTTAAGTTTTGCTTAAACTTCTCTCTTTATTATACAGAAAGGCTCATGGAAAGGCGAGGGGAGAGGGGAGAAATTTAAGGGAAGGAGCTAGCCAAAAATTGCTGTGATGTAAAAACAAAAGACATCAATAATTAAAGTGGGACAGAAACAGGTAAATGGGGAGATGCTCACTATACCTACTAATTAACAATGTCCCACCCCTATTCAAAAACCTTTCATGGCTAAATACCATCTCTATAATAAAAGACAAACCCTTCAGCCTGGCACTGAAGCCCTCTACAATCTGACTCCACCTTTCCAGCGTTATATCACATTATTCCCTTTTATATGTCTGTATTGAAGTCAAATGGGCCTGCCATTTATTCCCAGAATTCAACATGTCTATGCTGCCTCATATACAGCACATTTCAAATTTGCCCCGGTGAATGAAATACACTCCCTCATCATCTCTGCCTTGTTCTCATTCAAGGCTCAGTCTGACATTTCTATATATTCTCAGATCGGCCCCACCCCTCAATCGAAACTGCTCTCTCCCTCCTTCATTCTCTCATCTTTTTTCTTTTTTTTTAACAGAGATTTGAAGAACATCTACCTAAGGAACAAGAAGATGAAAAGGAGTGAAGGAGACTGAGGAGTAATTAGAAAAATAGCAGGAGAAAGAAGAGGTAGAAGATCCCAAAAGTCAATGGAAAAGAAAGGATCCAAGAAGTGGTGAACAATGTCAAACACGTAGAGGGATCAAAGAAAATAGGAATGGAAGGCAGTGAAGAGATCACTGGCCTCAACGCAAAGGCACTGTTCTGGTTCCCAGAATTAGAAAGAACCTCCAAGAGCATTCTAGCCCAATTCATACCTGGGTCAGGCTTTTCCTCTGCATTTCTGGAACCCCACTACCTTTTGAAGCTGTACAATTCCACTTAAAATCGTAGACTCATAGCCAAATTGGAAAAGGCCTTATAGTTCCTATAGCCCAGAGATGTCTAACACTGATTAACCAGACTAATATGTAACTGGGAAATATTTAACAAAATAAATAAAAATATACATAATAGAATCAAGATAATGTTAATATGTGGTTTCCTAAGTCAATATGCTTCCTAGGGGATCTTAATATATGGTTTAGTGGCATCCCTATATTCACTGGTTTCTATTTGAGTTGGACACCATTGCTCTAGTCCATGGACCCCTTTGAAAGACTACAGAAGACTGTAGACCCCCTTCTCAGAATAATGTTTTTTAATCCATAAACTTCATAGGACTACAAAAGAAACAATTACATTGAAATTTAGCTATCAAAACAAATTTTTTTTAAGTTCACAGATCCTCGGATAAAAATCCTTCATCTGGTCTCTGATCTCTTTCATTTTGCAGGTAAGTAAACAGGCACACAGAGGGGAATCTGTTCAATTCTAATGCTGCCACTTACTAGTTATAAAACTTGAATGTCTAGATCTGTTCCCTAATAAGTAGAGATGATATCTAGGACCCCTTCTACCCCTAACATCCTACAAATATGCAAAAAAAGCCATCAGATTTGGCAATGAGAGTGACATCATTAAACTCAAGAGAAAAATATTTTCAATTTCCTTCAATGCTTGTGTATATAAAGCTGCTACTTAAAAAAAAAAACCAGCATTTGAGTCATTTGCCCTTTATACCAGTCACTGATGGGAAATAAAACCCCTGTACATACTCCAAATTTAACCCTCTCTTGTGACAAAAAAAAAAAAAGAAATAAGCAAAATGTTTGATGTAACACCTATTGCTGATGATACATAAAACATTATAATTTGGTAAGTTTCTTACCTCCCTGATGAGGCATAAGACATGTTACATGATCAGCTTTCTTGAAAAAATTATTTATTTTTTTCAGATACCTAAAGTTTGCCTTCCTTTTAGTGATCTTTTCATTTACATTGCTGTAGTTATTATGTATTTTGTTATTTTGGTCCTGTTTCTTTTCATCTGCATCAGTCCACATAAGCTTTCCCAAGGCTCAGAGGTAGAATATTGAAGCCAGGTGTCTTAACTTCAAGGACAGTTCTCTATCTACTATGCCATACCTCAATGCACCATTTTCCTATTGCATGAGAATATTCCATCATATTCATGTACCATACTTTTTACCCATTCCCTACCAACACTTCTTGAAAGGATCTGGTTGGGAAGGCAGCTTTGAGTGTAATTATGAAATGGTGTAGGGTTGCTATAAGGTTTCAAGTAATGTTAAACTATATTACATCCTAATAATGGCAGATAGAGCATTGAATTCAGAGGCAAGGAGACCCAGATGTGAATCCTAGCTCTAATACTCAATAGCTACAGCAACCATGAATTATGTCTCTTAAAACTTGAGTTTCCTTAACTTAAATTGGGGATTATGCCATCTTTTTTACTACAGAGTTATGAGAAAATCATTTTGTAAACCTTAAATCTTTACATAAATGTCAGATATTATTATAGTGTGGTATGGATACAATGTCTTTTATATTATTTATCAGTCTATCATTTCCTACCTGCATGTCTTTGCACAGACTGTCCCCCACTCAAAAACTAAACTTAGCTTGAGTATTAGACCTTTCCTCACTCCTTTTGAGTTGCTAGTGGCCCTTTCTCACCCCCAAATTATTATGTATTTATCCATATAAATATCATTCCACTTCCAACAGAATAAAGCCTCCTTGAGGGGAGGGTCTATTTCGTTTCTGTCTCAGTATACATAGCACCCAGTAGATACTTTAATAAATGCTTGCTGAATAAATGCATAAATTAGCTTATCTGATCTGTTATTTCTCCAGTCCTTCCCCAGACACATCCTGGCTGTGTGACCCCAGGAAAGTCCCCTGACCTATCAGTGCCGCCAAGGAACTCTTTTCCATTGGAGGAGGGGGTTTCTGCATCTGGAATTCCCTATACCAATGAAATGATAGTTTGAACCCCATCACACCCTATTTCTCAAACTAATTTGGTCATTAGAATACTTTGGGGCTTGGAATATTTTGGTAAAGGGAGCTAGAAGCTAAAGGTATAGAATACAGGAAGGGGAAGGGAAAGGCGTAAGTATTTATTAAACTCCTACTATGTAGCAGACAGTGCTAAGCAATTAATAAATATTACTTCATTTGATCCACAACAACCTGGAGAGGTAGGTGCTATTATTGTCCTCATTTATGGTTGAGCAAACAAGACAAAGGTTAATTAACCAGCCCAGAGTCATACAGCTAGTAGGTGTCTGAGGCTGGATTTGAATTTGGCTCTTCCTAATTCGAGGCCCAGCTCTCCACCCACTATGCCACCTATTTGCTTCTAATATAGGAAATAGAATGAAGGAGTTGGAGAAATTAGGGATTTTTTCATAATGAAAATTACTATTTAACAAAGATTAAGGTTTTTAATGTCAAATTTAGCATTTTAGAGAAGAAAATATTACTGATGTGGAACTGTTCTATGAAATATCATAGTCTCTTCAGAATACAATTTGAAAAATAGTGATATATAATGGGGGAAGGGTGGGAAGGAGAGGGAGGAAAGTCATTATAAGAATTATTATCCATAGCAAAAAGAACCATAATCTAAGACACAGGAGTCCTAGGTTCTAATTATTCTACTTCTACCATTTAAAATTGTGACCCTGTATGAATCACTTAGTCTCCATGGGTCTTAGTCTACTTAACTATAAAATGAGTTGGCCAATATAAACTTTAAAATTATACAACACCCATTTTACAAATATGGATATTGAAAATGAAAGAGATTCAGTGACTTGTACAAGGTCACACAATATGTAATAGACTTGGGACTTCATTCCAGGTATTCTGACCCCCAAGTCTAATATACCACATCTTCCCTGATGTACAAGCCTCATAACCAATTCAGAGGGTTAATCTTGTGGTCCACCCATTTCCCTCTCTCCTGGCCCTACCTCTTGTAAATTGACAGAGATTTGTGGCAACACAGAATTAAAGGCCTTAAGATCCAGTAAAAGAAATACCTCACTTGTAAATATTACTCTCCAAGGGCTGTGGATGGTTTCATTTATTGTTGATTTTTTTGGTCTGCTTTATTTGTAGGGCCTTCACTAACATCTCACTCAGATACCTCCTTGTGGGTGCATTCAATTCTATTCAAAAGACATATATTTAAAGGCCTACCACTTAAGAATCACCTCTGGTATGACCCTTCATGAAAATATTCTTTAGGTGTTTCCCATGGTCAAATGGTTCCACCTCATCCCGTTTTTTAAAAGATATGTCCTATCTCGCCTCATCTTGGCCTGCTGGCTTCCCTGGTTCCAAATCTCACCTCCTACAGTCTCCAATCACTGAATAACTTCCTTCTGAGGTTGCCTTCCATTTATACTATATATGTCTGGTACAGGCCTGTACAAAATACGGCCCACAGACCACCAAAGGATTTTGGGCAGCCTGCGAAAAATGTAGAGGGTGTAAAAGAAACTAAAGATGTAACAGGGGCTTGTTCGTGTACTGCTCAACCCGCCTTAAGTTGCCGCTGCTTACTCGCTCCTGTTTGTCACATGACCCACGGCCACCAAACATCATCAGCCTGTCTCTAGTCTGAGAGGAGCAAAAGTCATACGTTTTTGCTGTGTTTTCAGCCGGTCAATAGTGGCGTTGAACAGTGACAAAGTGAACACAGCCAAGCACCAACATGACTGATGCCCCTCTATGCCATGAGCCACAAAAATGTGCAGGCTTCTCCTCCCTCACTGCGTGGCCACCCTCCAAGATACATGAGTATCTGGCACTCTGGCCAATATCAGACACTCGGTTTGGTATTTCTTCGTATGTGATCAGTTGCTGCGGAGATTTTTCGGTTCTAACATTAAAGTTTTTAGGGATGACTTTTTGTAAAATGGGTGATAAAAAGAAATGAAAGATCGAATCAGGACATAGTGTTTAATTCAGAGTGGACAAATAGATACTTGTTTACTTACAAGAGAGACAAAATATTGTGCCTTGTTTGCCGTGAACATTCTGAAGGAATACAATCTTTGTTGCCTTTCAGAATCAAGACATCCTGACTTAAGCAAATTGAACACCAATGAAAAAAGAAATTAAAGTGTCCACATGGTTGAAAAATCTCAGTGGAAAACAATAGTTTTTCAAGAAAGTAAACTCAGAAAATGAAATAACTACTAAGGTTAGTTTTCAGATTTCTAAAGAAATCAATTTCTAACATGATTCTTGAGTACAATAAACTGCTGACAAGAAGTGTAACATCCCATTAACTAAATGTAAACAGTAAAGAAAGGCATAGAAAGAAATGTAATGAAAAATGTATTAAAACTTACACCACTTGGAAAAGTAACTTTTTAACATTAATGTGATTTCATGATAAATAAAAATCTTAAGTAATAAGTGCAATTAATTGATATTAATTGAAATTGCCCTTTTTTAATATGGTTTATTTGCAAAATAGTTTAATCATTAATTATTCCTTGGAAAGCAAATCGCTAAAAACCTATCTGCAGCCCGAAGAAGTTGAGTCTATTTTAATTTTAGCCTCTATCTACTGCCCGTTGTGCAGGTCTGGTCTAGTCTCTCCACTAGCATCTGAGTTCCTTGAAGGTTTTTGCTTTGGGTGCCTTGTTCTGGGCACAGTTACTGGCACAAAAGCAAGATGCTTGTTCACTGACTAATGGGTCCTTCCAAGAAAACCTTCAAGATCAGGCCCAGCAGTAAACAGCCAGTTAAATTTGGAGACCACAAGAAACTTGACTACCCAAGTGACAATTTGCTTTGGCCACAGCAATTCATAAAACTCTCAGTTCTGGATCCAATCAACTGATCAACAAGCATTTATTATGTGCTTATCATGCATCAATAAAAGAGCAAATAGAGGGATTTTCCTACCTTCAAAGGTAGCTCACAAATAGAAAAGTGGTGGCTAACGGAAGGGAGTTTTGTTCTAGGTAGTCACAGAAACTGAACAGAGCCACAGGTCAGCCTTTCCATACCAATGATAAGACTAATTTGATTACTGCATTGCTCTACATGGATGAAATTACAGATTCTTCAAGTACTGAAGCTAAGACAAGAAAACATTTGAAAATAAATATTAATATTTATATATAATTTGACAATAGGCTTTTTTGCAGTTCATACATATACATACCCCTATGAATTTAACACAGTCTAATATGAAAGAACAAGTCATATTCATAGACTAAAGTTGGAAGGTCCCTTAGATCTCATCAGCTTAGCTGGTATAAAATATCATGTATCATATATCTCCTTGTCTGACCCAGGAATCCTATCATTCTCTCTCTCTCTCCCTCTCTCTCTCTTTCTCTCCCTCTGTCTCTCTCCCTCCCTCTGTCTCTCTCTGTCTGTCTCTCCCTCCCTCCCTCCTTCCCTCCCTCCCTCTCTCTTCCTCTCTCTCTCTGTCTCTCTCTCTCTCTCTCTGACTGTCTTTCTGTCTCCCTGTCTCTGTCTCTCTGTCCTCTCTCACACACACACACACAAATCTGCTTTATTAAACATGATAAATAATGATACCATGATATCATATATATGATAAACAATGACAAAATGTTAACAATTTTGGTGTTGTTGGAATTATCAGTAGTTTTTACTTCAGTCATTTCTAGCAGTTTGGTGGAAACTTAACTCTTTGCTATCTTTCACAGTGTGGACTGAAGAGCAGTTCCTGTTGTCTTCTTCCCCTCCTTACTTTTCTTAACAACTGAAAACCAACTCTGATCTATGCAGTAACCAACTCTGACTCCACAAGACCGATGGTGAAGTATGCTACCCCGTCCTGACAGATGACGGAGTCAAGATGCAGAAATACCTTTTTGGAAACAGCTGCTGTGGAAATTTGTTTTACTTGTCTATGAATATTTGTTATAAAAGTAGAGTTTTCTTTTGTGTGGGGGCCAGGGAGGGGGGCAGGGAATATAAATGCTTGTTAACTGAAATAAGGTAAAATAATTTTAAAATGAAAAAGAAGAAGACTAAACTAAAGAAACAGATTATTATAAGATAGGTGCACCCAGTCTTCTAGAACAGGATATCTCCATCCGCTGCCTACTTTTTGTTCATTGCTTGGAACAGGAAAGCTAGCTTTCCTGCTTTCTCAATACTGAATGAGTTAGTCCAGAAAAAGAAAACATCCCTTCAAAAAAAATCACACCAAGACTGGGAAAACAAAAGCTAGTTCATTACTTCGCCAAATATTCCACTGGCAGCAAGCCGGGGACTTCCACCAGTTCAGTGGTTCCACATCCTTTAATTTCAACAGAAAGAAGCAACACCGAAATAAAATGACTGTAAAATGAAATGACAGGGTCCCTGTCTTAATTATCACTGTATCTCCACCAGTGCCAAGCACAGGGCTCAGCATACAGTAGGTGCTTAATAAACGACTGCTGAAAGAATAAATGAATTAATTATACTTGCTGTGTATCGACTGCATAGCTATCTCTTAAAGAAAGTCTATTCTTTACTAAGAGCTATAAAATTATCAGGAAAACAGCTCTATCATTCACATTAAAATGATGGAGAAGAATTTAGGGAATAATTTGGAAAAACAAAAGAAATGGACTACAGACATAATCTAGACAGAGAAGAAATTTAGCAAGGAACCAAGAAAAGTAAGACCTAAGAGATAACATTGGCAAATACACTAAAGCATATAGATTAACCTTTGTTGTATAACATTAAAAGATGGCAAGATTCATGGAAATCTCAAGGACAGGGGTTTACTGGATATCTAAAAATGGATGGTTTATACTTTAATTTTATAGATGAGATTGAGAGAGTAAAGTGATTTTTCCCAAAGTCTCATAGGTGGTATGTAACACAGCTGTCATTCCAACCTAGGCCCTCTAAGCAAACTGGCACATAGTAGGTTCTTTCAATAAATATTTATCCCCTTCCCTTGCGCTCTGACTCCAAAGTTGGTAGTCTCTGTCCTCCTTATTACTTGATGATTTAAGACCTTTAACAGTCACAGAAGTTCTACATATCTGGAATGCTTCTGAATCAGTGAGGCCAAGACCAGTATTTCATTCATTCACTCTTTACAGCAGTCTGTATGATAGATTTTTCACTCAAATCTCTACTCTCTCATTTCTCACTCCCACAACTAATGCTTACACCTTGGTTCCCCTCTGCCCTCACCTTATGTTTCTTTCATCAGGCTCTCCATATCTTTCGATTTCAACAAAAGCATTTATACCTTACCATGTGCCCTTGGCCTCACAAATCAATTCAGTTCAATCCAACCACTCCCCTTCCACCATACCGTACAGAAACCCACTACATAATGGACAACCCTTAACTTATTCTAACTTTCCTCCTCCATCTGACTTGTGCTAACACTTGCACACTAACATTCAGGAGAGGTCCCACTTTGTCTACTCCCCTGAATTGACAGATCAAACCTTTGCTCTTCTGTCACTAACCATAATGAGATTCTTCCTAACATTATGTTTTTTGCCATCCTTATGGTCTTTTGTGAAAAGATCATAGGATATCCTTTGCGTGACTTCCTATGTATAATGGGAATTTATTTATTGCCTTCTCAATGGACAGGGGAGGGGGCATAGGGAGGGAGAAATTTTGGAACTGAAAAGAGGGAAAAAAGATGAAAGGAAACCTGGGTTCAAGTCCAAACTCTGACATTTACTAGTCATATGACCTTGTGCAAAGTACAACCTCTCTGAGTACCAGCTTAAATGAAAAAGTCAAATGGCAGCTAGGTGACCCAGTGAACAGAGCACCAGCTCTATTGGGTTCACATGGACCTGAGATCAAAAGCAGCCTCAGCTGTGTGACCCTGGGCAAGTCATGTGACCCCAATTGCCTCCAAAAAGAGAAAAGAAAAAGAAAATGAAGAAGTTGGACTAGATCATCTCATGGGAACTTTCCAGCTCGGACATTTTAATTCTATGATTCATCTGTGGCACCCTTTCTTACACCCTTTTCTTTACTGTCACCTGGCCTCGAAGGCACTACTCTACCTTGTGCAATGAGTTAAATGCCTGATTTGTTTTTCCTCTCCACTCCATCTCTTGCACTCATCCCTAAAAACCTTAAATATATCTAATGAGGTATTCATCTGATACTCTCACCTCACAGACCCTGAACCTCCCCAGTTCTACTGATCATCTGCTGGGCACTGACCTCGTCATCACACTATTTCCCCCTCTTCAATCTGGTGTTCCCTTTCTCTAATGACAATTTATTTATCTATCTTGCTTCTCTGTCCACGATACCCAACAAACCTACTTTTTCCTTTTTCCTGGATCTTGAAACATTCAGTCAACTCCAATTTACTGAGTCCATTAATCCCCTTTGGACTACATTTACCTCACTACCCAGCCTATCAGTCATTTCAGTGATGCCCTGCCTAATATCCTAGGTTCCCCTCATTCCTTTAACCTTGCACTGTGTCTGTTGTACCAATACTGAACCCCGGACTATCTTCACCATCTGCTTGTATCAGCAATGCCATATTCACAATGCCTATAGAGATTACAAATATGCTGATATAATTATCCATTAGAAAATACGTCATGTTTGCCATATGAGGAAATAAACTAGAAAATTTATTAAGATACCAAAAGACTGAGTCCCAAAACCAGAAAGTGAAAGCCATCAGAGTAGTTATGACATTGGCACAGGTAGATAAAGTAGAAAGCACCCACATTTTCAAGCCTTTAAAACAGAACAGGCTACCTCAGGCAAAGGTCCTCCTCTCCCCACTCACAGCAACCACCCAGCGTCCTGGAAGAGCGCTCCCAGCAGCTCCGGCCCCTGGCAGTCCTCAGCAGGAGTCCTTAGCAGAAAGTCCTTAGCAGTTCTAACTCAAAAAGGGCTTCGCGCTGCCACTGCCTCTGCTGCTGCCGCCGTCACCACCACCGCCAGCCACCGAAGGAACGCTAGCTTGGCTTCCGCTTCCTCTTGCTCCGCCCCTTCCTGCTATGTCAGCAAGTCCAACGGGGCATGGAAGATCTTTAAATCCCATAACCCTTACACTGCTTTATCCAATCCTCTCCTGGGCTGCATAGCATGTAAGGGAAAATCCCAAAGCAATGTTGACTTGGTCTCCTACAAATTGGCCCTCTGGTCCTTTTCTCATTCTTCTTCAAATATCTAAATTAAACTTTTATTTGAGGTCAAGCTCCTTTCTCTGAAGCTTACTTTGATCCAACAAGTACCTTCCTTTTCCAATGGATATTTTTTGGAGGCAATCGGGGTTAAGTGACTTGTCCAGGGACACACAGTTAGTAAGTGTCTGAGGCTAGATTTGAACTCTGAAACTTCTGACTCCATTACCTGTTACTCTACCCACTGCACCACATAGCTGGTCCCAGTGAACTTTTTTCTGTAAAATTTGTTTACACAATCAGTCATCTCACTCATTACATCACCTAATTATATTATTTATCTTTTCATGGATATATCATCTTAGGTTTTAGGCTACTAGAGGGAAGGGAGCTATTTATAGGCCCCTTTCGATCTCCTACAAAGTCTAACACAATGCACTGTAAAGAATGTGTGTTCAACAAATATTCATTGATTTCTGTAATGTGGTTGAGGGGATGAATGTGATCAAAATTCCTTTCAGTAAAGCCCAGATGGTCAAGTCTGTATTATGCTTTTGCTGAGGTGTGTCTTGTTGTTATTGTAAATCTGAACTGCAACATCTGGTATTGTTTGTGACCACGAGCAGTCCGTAAGTCAGCAGGACAACACCCTATTCCAAAAGAACCATCCCATCTGTGATTGCTACATGCTAGGTTGGTCTATCTGCATATGCTGTTTCTCAGCAAATCACATCTGTTCTGTGTCAGCTGAAGTTGTGCTGCATCTTAGGGAAATGTTTCTTCTGCGCCTTCTGGCTCATCCTGTGATGACTGCTTAAGCAATCCATGATCAATCATGTTCTAGGACAGAGATGCATTTTAGAAAACATTGTCTAAATTGGCCATTTGCCATATACCTGACAGTGTCAGTGGATGTTAGACTATCAACTCATGATCAACCTCAATTTGCACAGGTATAGCACTATTTAAGGTCTAAGAAGCATTCCTCACTATGAAGTACATAGCACAAGTAGTGTCTTGTAGCTAAGGAAACAAACCCAGGAAAGTTTAGTCAAAGCGAATGCCCAAGGTCACATAACTGGGAAGAAACAGAGAAAGGATCTCCAAACTACAAATCCAGAACTCTTTCTCCTGCACCATCATAAAGGTAATGAAACTACATAAGAAGAAAGATGGGCCATATACAACAGGTCTCAACACCTCATAACCATATAGAAGATCCATCACTTTATACTGTAAATAATTTGAGGGAAAAGCCTTGAATTTTGGCTACAAGAAAAAGATTGAGTAACTTAGAAAAGCTGTACATCAGCCTGAGAATTTACAAAAAAAGAGAGGTGTTAAATTAAGAAGTGATTAGAACTTGTTGAAGATTAGTGAAAAAAGCACTGGTATCTAAATTGTCTGATTCTTAGTATTTTACGTAACAAGTGACTAATAAAGTGAGTTAATGTTTAAACAGCAGTATCAAATAAATAAAGCCCTATTAAAAAAAAAAAAAAGCCTTGACCCACAAGGACCCAGGAAGTGTTTAATCAAAATAGCAAGTATCTCTCTGAGTACCAAAGAGATGGAAAAAAAAAAGTTGCCCTTCAGTTGGGGAATGACTAAACAAAAGGCAATCCATTCATGTCATGGATTATTACTGCATGAAGAAGATGAAGAATATGGAGAAACATAGGAAAACCGAATGAAAGTGACTACAGAAAAATAAATGGAAAGAAGTAGGGGGGATGGATCTGGATGATGTCTAATTACCAAGGTCTGTCCCAAAGAATAGATGAAAAAATTATTTTCAGAAGCAAAGGTTGTGGAACATGGTATATACTGTGATATTCAGTTGATGTGATGGTTAATGTTGCTGAAATGCTTTTTTTCATCTCTATTTCCTACTGTTTGGGCACAGCATGGTACAGTAGATAGAGTGTTGGCCTGGAGTCAGGAAGACTTCTTCCTGAGTTCTAATTTGGCCTCAGGCACTTACTAGCTGTGTGACCCTGGGCAAGTCACTTAACCATGTTTGCCTCAGTTTCCTCATCTGTAAAATGAGCTGGGGAAGGAAATGGCAAACCACTCCAGTATCTTTGCCAAGAAAACCCTAAATGGGGACACAAAGAACGAAACAAGTGAACAACAACAATAATCTACTCTTTGTTGCAGGGACTAGGTCTCTGGGCAGAGAATGGGAAGGGATATTTTGGGGAGTAAAGGTGATATAAAAGCAAAACATACAATGGAAGAATTTTAAGATGTGTAAGAAAAATAAAACTAAAATAAAATAAAGTGGCAGGTAATATTATGACTATTCAATCACCATTCTTTGCTGCTCTGCTTTTTCTTGGAGCAGCAATGAATGGTGCAGTCTACCACGGTAAGACATAATATGAAAATTAAAAGCCATGGTCCCTTCCCCTGAAGAGCTTACTATCAAAAAACCATTACTTCATTCTATTCATTCAAGGTACTGTGCCAAATTTCTCTTCCCTTTCATTACCAAACTCTTTAAAAAAAACAAACTTTTATCTATATATTCACCTCCTACTCCCTTCTCCACTCATTAGCAGGAAAAACCTCATCATCCTGAAAGACCCCATCAGCCTTGGCACTATCCCTGACACCACCCTCGGTCCTTTTTTTTTTTTGGCTTTCTGGAGGGCATTTGGGGTTAAGTGACTTGCCCAAGGTCACATGGCTAGTTTTTGTGTTAAGTGTCTGAGGCCAGATTTGAGCTCAAGTCCTCCTGACTCCAGGGCCAGTGATCTATTCACTGTGCCACCTAGCTGCCCCACACCCTCTGTCCTTCTGATTGTATGGCAGAGCCATGAACTTCAAAACCTTCTCTTAAAAAGAGAGCTCAGCTCAAAACATCGCCCTTTCTCACCTGACTTGGAGCCTTCTCTGACTTTTCTACCATTCCCCATCCCTCATTGCCTGCCCCAAATGCATCTCTTTTCAGCTTCCTTTCTTATGTTGTCTTCCTCCCTTAAATTGTAATCTCCTTGAGGACAAAGACCGTCTTTCTTTTTTATATTTGCATTCCTGACATTTTGCAAAGTGTTTGGCACATAATAAGTACTTAGGAATTGTTGATTGATTGATTGACTTCCTAATTTCTTGTCATCAAATTTCTGATGCCTCCATTCAACCTGAGGTTATCAATTGCTAGATTCAGTAATGTCTCCAACTTAATTTTTATGCTTATTTCATATTACTCCCCTTCACACATTCTATAATCCTGCCAAATTGGCTTACTTGCTGTTCTCTATACAGGAGATTCCATTTCCTGTCTCCAAGCCTTTGGAGAGATTTTCCTCTTACAATATGTTTAAAATGTTCTCAATCCTTACCTCTTCCTCTTGGAATCTCTAGGCTTAGTTCAAAAGCTACACAAGACTTTCCATGTTCTGTTCAGCAGCTGACTTCCCATCTACCCCGCCAAAAAAATTATCATTATATATTTTGTCTATACTCTATGTATACGCTGTTTTCCCTAAGTTAAAAATAAATTCTTCCAGTGCAGAAACTAATTTTTTTGGTCTCTATCCCCACACCTAGGAAAGTGCCTTGAAAACAGTTGGTGCTTAAATTAAAGCTAGGTGAAGAAGCAAGACAAATATATAAGAAAGAACTTGGATATGTAAGCAACTTCATTGTAGTATCATCCAAATTGCTGACAAAAAGGATGAGAAAGGTAAGGAAACTATCCGTATGGGATGGGTTTCTTAGGGGAAGACTTCTTTAAAAAGTCAAGTCTGTGAACTAACACAGAGAAAAAGAAGCATATGAAGGAAAACAATGCGTGTGATGATTTGTTCAGTCATTTCAGTCGTGTCTGACTCTTCATGATCCCATTTGGGGTTTTCTTGACAAAGATACTAGAGTGATTTGCCATTTCCTTCTCCAGTTCATTTTACAGATAAGGAAATTGAGGCAAACTGGGTTAAGTGACTTGCCCAGAGTCACACAGTTAATAAATGTCTGAGGTCAGATTTGAATTCATGCAGATGAGTCTTCCTGATTTAAGGCTCAGTGCTCTGAGGTCCTGGAATGGACCTTATTTCTACCTCTTAGAATGTCTAGTTTCCTTCAAGACTCAGGCTCAAGCATCATCTTCAACACTAAGCTCTTCCTGATTCCCCTTAGCTCCCAGTACTCTCCCTCTCAAAATTTCTTTCTATTTCTTTAGTTATTTGTAACACAAATTTGTCTACCCCGAGGAACATCTGTGGGGATGGACCTCCAGGAGCCATTCCATGCAGCAAGAGCTGATCCTCCTTGAGTCACTTCTGGGGACACGTGTTTTATACTAATAACTCTTTGAAGAACCCTTTTTATTCAGGCAAGTCAGGCCAGGACCTGGGATAATCCTTCTGTTACTGGTCATTTTGTTCTCTGTAGACCTTCCCAGGAATGATCACTGTTCGGTCACCTATGCTCAGATAGCACATAGGTGTGATGCCATGTGCAAGTACCTACAATAAGTACCAGGGAAGAGGAATCTCATTCCCATATTCATAGGAAGTCCCAAAGAGAGAGAAAGGGAGAAAAAAACAGAAAGACACAGAGACAGAGTCACAGACAGACAGACTGACAGTGAGCAGTGCAATGTAAACAACCGCAAAAACCAGAAACTGAATGCTGCAAAATTATAATGACCAAACTTGGCTCCAAAGAAAAGAGTCACCCTGAAAGAAGCGGGGGGACAACAGAGGTGGAACAATGCGTATAACATCAGACTCAGTAGGGGCGTCGGGCAGTTTTTAATTCTGTAATAAGAGATGGCTCCCTGGAAGGGATACATTAGGAAATGTTGGTAATGTAAAATAAAGACCATCAATAAACATTTAATTTTTTAAAGGAATAGGAAAAAGAGCCAAGTCTTGTGCCAGATCTCCAAACAAGCTATTATTCCAGAAGACAGAGGAACAAGATAAATAATAAAGCACACACGGTAAGTCCTTAACAAATGTTTGCTGACTTGACTTGAAGGCAACATTGGTAGAATAAAGTAACCAATAACTATAATATTAAGAAATGTTTGATAGTCACAAGGAATACATTGGGAAGAGGGTTATGAGTGCTATTCTAAGTTGAGTTTTGAACTAAAAGGCAGAGGAATCCTCTGAAGGTTATCAAGCAAAGGAATGACAGATTTTTAAAAGATATCTAAGAAGTATTTACCCTAAGGCACCAAATAGAAAAGAGGAGGGGAGAGACTATAAGCAAGAAAACTAGTTCAATGAAAAAGCAGCCAAATGTAAAGTCACAGAAACCTGGAATAGGGTTAACTAAACAATGGGAGGGGAAATGGTAAATCTATGAATTTTTTTTTCCAGAGAAAGCATCATTAGGACAGTGATTTGCAAGATGCTGTCAATAAAGAAAATGAATAAGGTATCTAACTACAAGATTAGGAACCAGGGCACCAGTAAGATAATTGTGCTAATAGCATTAACGGAGATATTGGCCAAGTAGGAATGGCATAATATTTTTAAATTTCAGAAGTCAGTGAAAAATCCAAGTAGGGATAATAAGCCTATTAGTAGTAAAAAAAAAAAAATGTGAAACTAGAGACAGAGTTGGATATGCTGATTTTTTTAAGTTTTATTTTTAATTTATGGAATAAAACAAGCATTTCCATAACATAGTACAGAATGCTCACTGTCACCAATGTTATTCAATACTGTACTGGCAACCTTAGCAATAGCAATAAGAGAAGAAAAAGAAATAGAAGTTATCAAAATATGGAATGAGGTAATCAAACCATCTCTTTTTACAGACAATAGGATGATACACTTGGGAAAATCCCAAAGAACCAACTAAAAAGTTAGTTGAAACAATGAATAATTTTAGAAAAGTAGCAGGACATACAGTAAATCCACATAAATCTTCAGCATTCCTATAAGTCACAAATGAAACTCTGTAGGAAGAGATAATACAAAATTCCCCATTTAAATTAACTCTAAGAAGTACACCTGCCAAAAACAAACCTAGGAACTATGTAAACACAATTATAAAAAAAATTTTATACAAAGAAAATCAAATTTAAATAATTGGAGAAATATTAATTGTTTATGGGTAGGCAGGGCCACCATAATAAAAATGACAAATTTACCCAAACTAATTTATATATTTGCCATTCCAATTATATTATCAAAAAAAATTTTTTTACTGAATTAGAAAAAATAACAAAATTCCATTTGGAAAAACAAAAGGTCAAGAATACCAAAGGAAATAATGGATATGTTGGGGCGGCCAGGTGGCACAATGAGTAAGAGCACCGGCCCCAGTGTCGGGATGACCTGGGGATCAAATCCGGGCTCAGACACTTAGCACCACACCTAGAAATAACTGGCTGTGTAACCTTGAGCAAGTTACTTAACCCCAATTGCTTAAAAAAATAATAATAATGGATATGTTGATTTTGGTGCCATCTTCATAGAAGTACTGGCTGAAGCTGTGATACAGCTCGGAATGGAAAAAAAAAAGCAGAGGGTCAAAGTCATAAAGGATGCCAGCAGTTAGCGCCCAGAGAAAAAGAGGAGCAGCCAGGGAAAGAGAAAATAATACAAAATACTCTCTGGTATTTTCACTGGCTGTCCTCCAAGTCTGGAACTCTCTCCTCCCTCATCTCTGCCTCTTGGCTTCCTTCAAGGCTCAGTCAAAGTCCTACCTTCTGCAAAAAGCCTTTCCTAATCTTCCTTAATCTTAGTGCCTTCCCACTGAGAGTATCTCCATTTTATCCTGTGCATATCATGTTCGTACATAATGGTTGTCTCCCATTTGGGGATGTCAACTCACTGGAGCTCTTTGCTTTTCTCTGCATACCCAGCACTTAGCCCTGTACCTGGCACACAGCGGGCACTTAATAAATGCTTGTTGACTTGACTTGACTACAATACTCATTTAGTATTGGTGGTGAATGCTGGATGCTGCTATGTGTGGCTCTTTTGTTTGTTTGGTGTTTAATAACAATCACAAGCAAGATCAGTGTGGTAGAGGCCCAGGGAAGAGATTTTCAAGCGAAAGGAGACGGTCTATCTATAAAACCTAGCACAACAGAAAACCTGAAGAGGATAAAAATTGTGAAGTAACTAGAAGATATTCTCTTCTAAATGTCTCACTTTCAAGTCTAGATTTTTAAAATCCTAACATTTTCCATGATCTACCCGGTATTCTGAATTCTTAGAGTGGTTTATACCCAAAAACCAGACTGGGGGGAGGGCAGAACTTTCCATTAAAGACCCTAGATACAGGAGTCCTACCTATTTTTCTTATTTATAATTCATAAACTATAGAAGCCCCATGTAAAACAGTAAACAAGAAGAGAATCCTTAATTATATTCTTCCTCTCAAGAATTTCCCCAAAACTTGTGTTTTTTTTTTAATCCTGAAAGAAAAGAGAGAAAAGGGAATTTGGAGGTACTAATATGAAGCTGCAGAATCACCAAATTCAGTCCTTAAAACATTGAGTTATGGGGTAGAGAATTAAGCCCTCTAATTGCTTTCTTTGTCTTTATAGTTAACCCAGCAAGTTGAATAACTTCACAACACAGCTTTAAAGCAGACAAAATTACATCCAAAATGCATATCAAAAGCTGAGAGTCTTTGAAATAGTTACTGGCAACTTCCTTCTCTAATCGTGGTGTGTTTTTTAAGGGACTAAATTCTCAATTACCTAAAATCCTTAGACAAAGAAAGGTTCCATGAATAGATTTTGGGGGCTTTATGAATTTGGATGGGGGGAAATTACATCTTTATTTCAATATAATCTGTTTCCTTTGTAATCGTATGTATTTTATGAATTTAAAAATATTCTAAGGAGTTCATAGTTTTCACCACATTGCCAAATGGGCTCGTGACACAACACACACAAAGGTTAAGAATCCCTAAAGTTCATAGATAATTATTCAATATACTTTGCTAATGCATTTTTTAAAAAAATCTTTCTCTATTCTAAAGGCTATGTATGAGTTTAGAGTATACACAATACACATATACACTCATGACGTTTCTTCATATAAATTCTCATCTCTCAATTTCCCTTCCCAATATATCATCACGCTCCACAACCCCTGTCTTTAAAACATGAGCATGAGAGAGTGTGTGCACACACGCACAAGCACACACACACACCTGAGCAAAGCATTCATTGTTTATAGTGCTGTGTATTGTGTATTTTTTTATTGTAGACCTATGATTTTATCAGTCGCAGAAACTTTTCATTTGAAAAATACCTCCGTCAGCACAGATCAATAACTTGTTAGTAATTTCAGAGTCGTAGAGAGCAGGGAGTTGCTGCCTGGGGTACTGAAAACTTAAGTGATTTGGCCACTGTCCCATAACTTAGATGTGTCAGAGGCAAGATGTGAACCAAGATATTCCTAACTACAGGCCACTATACCTTACTGTCTCTTCTACATAAGCACATGTGTTGTTGTTCAGTCATTTCTGACTCTTTGTGATCCTATTTGGGGTTTCCTTGACAAAGATACTAAAGTGGTTTGCCATTTCCTTCTCAGCTCATTTTACAGATGAGGAAACTGAGGCAAACAGGATTAAGTGACTTGCCCAGGGTTAAACAGCTGGTAAATGTCTGAGGGTGGATTTGAACTCAGTTCTTCCTGACTCTAGGCCGTGTACTCTAGCCACTGCACCAACTACCTGCCCATACATAAGCATACGTATATGTCTAAATATAGTTATCAAGAAACAGATAATAGCATCACTGAATAAGACTGCTTCCTTCCTTTTATAACTAGTGGTTTTGTAAACATAATTATTCCTGCCCACAACAATTAAATCAGAACAAGTCTTTAAAAAATCAGCAGAGTAACATGTTTGCAAGAGCCCTCATATTATAACCGAAGTGTTCAGTCACATTTAAGGTCACTGAAGTCAGTTTCAAATCCTTCAGCAGCAAGTCTTTGACCTGTAGAATTAAAATCACTGACGCTTTTACATATAAAACTATATTTTGAGGGTGCCTAGGTGGCACAGTGAATAGAGCACCGGCCCTGGAGTCAGGAGGACCTGAGTTCAAATATGACCTCACACAACACAAAAACTAGCCGTGTGACCTTGGGCAAGTCACTTAACCCCAATTGCCTTCCAAAACAAAAACAAGCAACAAAAAATAAAACTGTATTTTGTTTTACATGTTATCTGAATTATATTTTTATCTACTTCTCCAAAAATGACTTTCATTTTCAGTTATGGAGGCAATAACAAAATTTCACATATAATAATAAAAATGACAATAATAGCTAGCATTTACATAATGTTTTAAGGTTTGCAAAGCTCTTTATAGATATTATCTCATTTGATCCTCAAAATAACCCTAAGGCAGGTTCTGTTATTCCCATTTAACATATGAAGAACAGGTGGGAGATCTGCCTTATAACTTCCCAGGGTTATACTAGTAGGTGTCTGATATAGAATTTGAACTCAGGTCTTCCTGATTCCAGGTCTAGCACTCTACATACCACACCACCTACACCTTAGTTATATAAGCAGCTAGGAGAGAAGAAGCATGGTGCAGTTGGTGTAGAGTCCAGGCACCTGGATTTGGACCCAGGACCTTTAGCTTACTACAAGGCGGTATAGTAGGTAAAATCACTGGGTCAAGTGAGACCTGAGTTCAAATTCAGCCTCAGATAGTAGCCATGTGACTCTGGGCAAGTCATTTAACTTTGATATGCCTCAGTTTCCTAGCTGTAAAATGCAGATAATAACAGAGCCCAACTCCCAGGGTTGTTACAAGGCCCAGATGAGATATTTGTAAAGCCCTTAGTACAATGCCTGGTAAATAAATATAAATATTTATTTCATTCCCCTTTCCTTCCCTACCTGTGGAAAAATCACTCCACCTCTATTCGTCTCAGTTTCCTCATCTGAAAAATGAGAGAGTTGGCTAGATGACCTCTGAAGGTCCCTTCTAGGTCTATAGTTACGAACCTACACCTGGAACCACTCCATCAACTTTCATTAATGAGGTTGGGAACCCAAGGGCTACTAATAACTACTATTCACTCTCCAAAGGACAAAATCTCAAGTAAGACTACAAATCTGTCAGAAGACTGACAGATATTTTCAGTGGCCAAGCCCTCACGGGCATACTTCCCATTGATTATCAGTCAGATATTTAGAAAGGCTATTTACTAAGCATGGTAATTTGTTATTAAAAACAATATGCACAATCCAAGGATTCTCTCTCCTCCTGCAAATACGAGATCCCTGATTTCAAACACAACACATAAGTAGTGAGGAAAACATGCTAAGAATGCCTGTATCAAAGGGGTAGCTCACAGTTCCTGGACACTGGGAGCCTTTTTCTCCCTTTTTACTCTCACTGAGTTCCCACTGGGTAACAAGATCCCCTGGGCTCTGAGAAGTGAGGATTTTTCTGGAGTCCACAGCCTGTGCTTCTTTCCCCAACCCAAGCCCGTGCCCCATGGAGTCCTGCTCCCTGAAGGTGTCTTTCCTCAGTGTGTTTAGTTTTTCTGTGGTGTGTCTCTCAGCTCCTGATGCAGATGCTAACATCAGCCACTACTACTCCAAAGACACTGCGACGACTTTTAGACCTTCTGACCTTCAAAGGCATAATAACATCATCACCTGGTCAGGGAAGGGAGGTGGGAGATAGTCCCTGCTCCTTTCCCAAGGGTCCCTCTCAGGGGTCCTTCATTCTTACATTTGACCACCACAGGCCCATAAGGCCCAAACAAACTTGTTTTTTTTTAATATTTAATTAAAAGGCAGATCTGAGTCTTTCAGTCAATCACAAGATATTTCCTATGTGGTGTCATTGGTCTTTAGCCAATGATTAAAGCACTTTATTCTCAAATTGATTAAATTGTTCACACTTATTTTGCATATTAGACTTACTCAATTGACAAGCCTAGTCCTTCTGTGACTTCATTAATTGCACTGGGAAAGGTCCACCTTTCTGGTATTATAGCTTATCCTATCATGAAGTTTAATATAGCTAGTGAGGATGCCTTACCTACCAGGCAAGCAAAACCAAATCCAAACTACACAGAACTCCTGCCCCCTTTATACAGAGGCACATGACAAACACCAAAAGGAAGAAATCTCTTACACTGCCATGCTTATTTTACATAATTCACAACCCATCACTTTTTTAAAAGCCCCTACATGCTCAGAGCCTTGCTAGAGTCTAGGAAGACAAAAACAAAATTAAACAGTCTTCAAGTGCCGTACACCCAACTCCTTGTTGCACTTGTTCAGTCCTCTCTCCATGGAGCTTTCTTGGCAAAGCCACTGAAGTGGTTTGTCATTTCCTTCCCTAGTAGCAAACAGAGATTAAATGACTTGCTCAAAGTAATACAGCCAGGAAGTTTCTGAGGCTGGATCTGAATACAGGTCTCCCTGACTCTGAGCCCTGTTCCTTATCCACTGCACCACCTAGCTGCCCCTACATCCAACTAGGGGGAAACAAAGAAGGCTTCTTGTAGGAGGTCATACATGAACTGAGTCTTGAAGGGAGCTAGGAGTTCTAAGAGTTAGTGATAAGGGAGATTATTCAAGGCATTCAAAGCAAATTCACAGTCATTAGGGTAGTAAAAAATCAAATATATAAAATGAGATTCCATTTTAGGACAGCTAAAGAACAGTAATAACTTTATTATGTAATTCAAATTAACAAATACATTTTAATCTCTCCCTTACCACCAACTATTTTCCTCTTTAACCTGCTCCTTAGGGTCCTGACCCATAATTTCCATCATGCAATTTTCTTCCATTTACAGCACCACTTTTTCTCTCACCACCAACCAGTAATTCATTCTCTCCTTCTTCCCATCCCCTTCCCACCAACAATAATCCTAAAAGAAGACCTGCATCCGAATCTCTATTTTGATGTGCTTATTTTCTGTATGACCTGAAGCAATGATGGGTAGGGATGAGGGTAGGGAATGTTTCCTTTTTGTCTTTATATCCCCAGTCCCCAGTACCTGCTTGCCAGGTCCTTAACAAATTCTTGTTTACTGGTAGAATGATTCACTTGGCCAACAACAATACATTTTGCTACTCTCTCAATGTTCCCCATGACACCCATCCAAAACCCTAGCACCAACCACTGAACTTTACCCATGTTATTCCCATGCTGAATAAAGATAATAAAGCTACTTTTTGCCTCCTGTCAGACAGAATAAAATAGCCTACAGCCATGTAACGTATATAGAGATCCATCTGCCCCTTCTCCCCATTTTCATTTTCTAAAAATTAGGTCCACATGCTTAATGAATACTAAACCTCTTTTAAATTCATTATGTTGGGGCAGCTAGGTGGCTCAGTGAATAGAGCACCGGCCCTGGAGTCTAAAGGACCTGAGTTCAAATGAGGCCTCAGACAAAAAAATAGCCATGTGACCTTGGGCAAGTCACTTAACCCCAAGTGCCCTCCAAAAAGCAAAAAAAAAAAATTTTCATTATGTGTTGGGGGCAAAAATTCAAAATTGTTTCAAGTTACATAAAGAAATATTTTGACACTCCCAGGTTCCATATAGAACAACCCAAATAAGAAGGCCATCCCTCCAGAAGGGATGACTGGGAAACTAATCCAGACCCTGATCTTTCCTCTTCCACAAAAGCCACTGCTGATGGAACTGAATTTTCGAATCCTGCTCTGTAATGTGCTAGGTCCAAGCCAAGAGGCATTTATTCAATGTCAAGCACTGTGCTAACTCCCAAAGTTACAAAGAAGGGCATAAACCTGGTCCCTGCATCCAAGAAGCAAGTGTACTTTCTAAAGAGGAAGACGTGTCAATAATTAAGTATTTACTTAATTAAATTAACTAAATTAAATTCATACAGAGTTGTTGTTGTTGTTCAGTTGTGTCCAACTCTTTGTGACCCCAGATGGACTTTTCTGGGCAAAGACACTAGAGGGGTTTGCCATTTCTTTCTCCAGCTCATTTTACAGATGAGAAAACTGAGGCAAACAGGGTTAAGTGACTTGCCCAGGGTCACACAGCTAGTAAGTGAATGAGGCTTAATTTGAACTCATGAAGAAGAGTCTTACTCAATTCCAAGTCACCTAACTGCCCTACATGCAAAGTAGCTGAAAAGTAATCTGAAAGGGAAAGGCACTAGCAGCTGGGGTGAAGAAGAGATGGTGAAATACCTCCTGCAGAAAGTGGGAACTGGGCTGAGTCTTGAAGAAAGCCAATGAAACTAAGAGATCTGAACCAAACTAAATAATTTGGTTGGAACCAAAACTGTTTAAAATGTCTAAGCATGTTCAAAATCATCAAAATTACAAATAATACAAATGGTAAAAGAAAGATTCACAGTAGGTGGAAATTAGGGTGGAACATACTTCCAATGAAGAAATGTATAAAGGACATAACTGAAGGTATTTATAATCAGAAAAAAGGGATAGGCTGCACATGTAGCAAGGATGAGACAATAGTTGGTCAGTCCAAGCACTACATTAGTATTTTCCCACGACTACCTCCTTAAAAAAAGAGAGAAAGCTCTCCAGTACTTTGAGTGGATTCTCTACAATAGAAAAAAACACCAGAGAACTTAGTTCTCTCTCTCTCTCTCTCTCTCTCTCTCTCTCTCTCTCTCTCTCTCT
>NW_027187289.1:2539433-2597288 GCF_028583685.1 Petaurus breviceps papuanus
TCTCTCTCTCTCTCTCTCTCTCTCTCTCTCTCTCTCTCTCTCTCTCTCTCTCTCTCTCTCTCTCTCTCTCTCCCCACCCCCCTTTCTTCCCTCCCTCCCTTTTCATACAGAACTTGGTTTCAAATCTTCCCTTTGCTCCTCACTTGGCCCCTGTGACCTGCCTTGGATGAGTCACAACTTCTCAAAGTCTTGTTTCTTTGATAAAAATGAAGGGTGGAGGGAGGAGAGAGTGGACTAGAAAACTAGAGAAGTCCCTTCCTGCCCTAGACCTGTCATTTATGAAAAAGCATGAACAAGAAAATACAGATTGGGAAAAGTAGAAGGGTTTAAATCTGCAGGAGCAGAGACAATACCAACAAGGATGAAACAAAGAAATGGATATGCCTGACTGCCATCACCATGGTATAGGACCCTGGCTAGGCTCTCAGAGATAGTAGATGGGGACAAAATTTTAAACTCCACAAGAAATTTGCAAGGGGTAGCATGGAGAAGAAGAGAGAGGAACTCTTCTGGCTCTCTGAAGTTGAGAGATATGTGTCCACTGTAGTCACAGAGGAAATTTCCCTGGTTCTCCTTTAAACCTCTGAGAGTTACCCACAAAAATACAGAGTTTATAATGCCTATGACAGGAGTTTTTTTGGCCCCTTATAGGTCCCCAGTTGTCTACTGCTTTAGTGTTCCTCTCATGATGTTAAAATATTAATACATAATCCTCTCCAATAGCCCATGATTCACAAAATATTTCTGCAGGTTTATAAGTCCCTCCTCCCACTCACCATTTTTAACAACACATCATGAAATTCCAAATACCAATGTACTTGCTAAAGCTTGTCCAACATATTAACTGTTCTAGGGAAAACTAATCCTGTGTCAGAGATCCATGTGCTTTCAAGCTCAAAGTGGTTAGCTAATAAAATTCCTTTTAAAACTTGATACATTAATTGGCTTTCACAAAGCAAACCTCAGAAAAGTCAGAAAAACATTCATGCTTCATTTTTCAAGGAAAGACATCAAATAATGAGCAGTTCCATCAAATCCTCTGGAAAAACACTTAAATAACATTCTAGCATCACATCCATCCAAGGAACATGAAGCCTTTCTTAAAACTGTATCCAGAGAAAATGAAAATAGCTAAACAGATATTTAGAATCTGGGAAGAGAAAATTTAATACCCTATAAATACAAATATACAATAAGGGAACTCAATATTATAAGTGTTTTGGTGCCTCTGCTATAATTTACTATGAAAACCTTCACTTCTACTTATGGGAAATACAATAAAACAGAATGACAGATTAAATTCCTCCAAACAATTCAAAAATGCAACAAATGACCAAAATAAGTTGTGTTTTTGTCATTTACCCCATTAGACTGTAAGACCCTTGACAGCAAGGTCTCTGTAGAATCTCTACCCACAAAACCTAGTACAGTTTTTTGTACATAATAGGTGCTTAATAAATGTTCATTAAATTGAGTTGCAATACAACCCCTATAAGTTTTACAACCTGCATTAAATGTCCACTTAGTTATTTAGAATCCTAGAATCTTAAGAGTTGGAAGGTACTTTAGAGACCATCTAACCATGGAATACTAATTTAAAATCTGTATTTTGGCCACAGAAGTACATTCTGAAAAGTAGAACCATCTAAATTAATACAGTTTATTTGGCTTTCTAGACTTCCAGTAAAATTCAAGACCCATAGAGCAATCCTTTTCAGAAGCTACAATTTAAGCAGAAAGCACACAAACTAAAATCTGAATTTAAATAGTTTGATTACTAAATTTTTTTTCTCTTAGCAGTTGAAATTTCATCTGACTATACTTTTGCATCTTGCGCTAACTTATTTAATTCCTTTTCTTTACCTGTCCTTATCAGTGCCTGCAAAGAAAGGATATGGGGGTGGGGGGCCATGGAGGGTTCACTCTATACAAGAACAAGGCTACACTGATAACATCAAAAGAAAAGGAAGTTCACAGAACCGATAAATATCTCTTTATATACTTTCACAATTATCAGGGATTGTAAATACATTGGGAAAAGCAATCCAACTATATAGTCTATTGAAAAGAGGACTATGAATAAGAGACTGAGATTTTAACCCTATTGAACTTAAAAAAGGGAATTTAATCTGGGATCCATGGACTTGGGTTTTTTTTTATTATAACTCTATTTCAATAGAATTCATTTCCTTTGTGATCCTATATATTTCATGTGTTTAAAAATATTATTCTGGAAAGGGATGCATAGGTTTTACCAGAGTGAACAAAGGAGTCCATGACATAAAAAAAAATTTAATTACCTCTACCTTAACCTTTCTAGACTTCAGTTTTTCATGTGTAAAATGAAGGGAAAATATTAATTGATCTTAAAAGTCCTTTATAGTCTCAACTTCCTAAAATTCCATGACTCTCTACCTTGGGAAAGTCTACTAATCTAGTTAATTATACTTATTCACAGAATCCCTAAGCATATATTTAATGTTACAAGTGTCTATATGTGCCAAGCATTATGCTATGTGCTCAGAAAACAGACAAAAATAAAATCTTCCTTCCCATCAAGGGGCTTCAGTCAATCAAACAAGCATTTAATAGACAATTAAGTGGCTCAATGGACAGAGAGCTGGTTCTAGAATTAGGAAGACCCACACTCTATGGGGAGAATTTTTCCAAGGCAGCCCATTCCACTTTGGGATCCCACTAATTGTTAGTAAGTCTATTGTAAGACATCAAACTTAAATCCCTTCCCCTGCCACTTTTACCCATCACAAGAGCAATGCAATGGTTCCCAACCTTTAGGCCACAGACTCCTGGAGAAAGTGAAATTATTCTAAGGCATGATACATTCCTTGAGTTGGAAGGGACCTTGGAAGTCATCTACATCCGATCAACTTAATTTTATAGATGAAGGAACTGAGAGCCTAAGCAAGATGAACTCATAGTGAGTAAGTGATGAGTCCTCTGACCCTAGATTCAAGGCTCTTCCCACCAGACCATGTCCTACCTTTCTGAAAGAATGTTAGAGCTAGAAGAAACGTCAGAGATTTAACCAAACCCTTCACTTGTAAATTGAGGGAACCGTATCTCAAAAAGGAGAAGTGACTTGATACTTTCAAGGGAAATAAGGAAAGTTCTCAGGAAAAGCTGTAGATTACTAAGGGCTGAGGTACAGTCATTAAACTACAGAAAAGATAGCAAGTTTTGATAAGATCTAGATTTCCTATTGGCGGGCAGCTAGATGGTACAATGGATGGAACACTGGACTTGGAGTCAGGAAGATGAGTTCAAATCTCAGACATTAAACTAGCTGTGTGACCTTGTGCAAGTCACTTAACCCCTATTTGCCTCAGTTCTTCATCTTTAAACAGGACACAGTGGAGAAGGAAATGGCAAACCACTTTAGTATCTTTTCCAAAAAAACCCCATGGATTTTGTAGAATCAAACACAACTCAACAACAACAATAACAACAGATTTAATAGTGACTTTGGATATCATCTACCCTTTCATCAGTGTCCTGATCCATATCTAGCCACTGGACCCAGATGGCTCTGGAGAAGAAAGTGAGGCTGGTGACTTTGCACAGTCCTCCCTCACTTAAATCCAATTCACTTGCAAGTCATGGTCCTCTTCGAGAAATAAGGACAAATGACAGTAACCCCCTCATTTTACACACAAGAAAACTGAAGCCCAGAAAGGAAGAAATTACTCAAGGTCACACAGGTAATAAGAAGCAAGGAAAATGCTTTTTCCAAAACTCAATACCTTTGACTGACTGGCTGTCTTCCTGAAACTCCATCCCCAAGCAAAGAGGGAAAATAAATCCTCTAGGCCATTGTCTCTGAATCTGTAACTTGAGGGAACTGGATGGATTAGAAGTGACATCATTCATGGAGGAGTGGAGAAAATCCTAGATTTGGGTTCAAATCCTGACTGCTACTTACTTAGCTCTAATGCTCTAAATAATTCATTTAACCTCCCAGTGTCTCCGTTTCTTCATCTGTAAAATAAGGATTGGATTGGATGAAATTGTTAAATTCTTGGTCCAGAGAAGTAGTACACTTAGCAGTCAGAACCAGATTAAAATGTAATTTGGAAATGTTTAACAAAAGTAACAAAAATATAGTGCAACACAGATAACGTTAATTTGTGGTTTTTTAAGTTACTATGTGGCAGGAGCCTATTTCTATTTGAGTTTGATGCCAATAGACTAGATGACCAGTAAGGTCCCTTGAAGATAAAAAAAATCTACAATTCTATATTCATTCATGGTTCCTATTACTTAAGTTTCATACAAAAAAAGCTTTTCCACTGACTCTTCTAAACAATGAGTTTTACCATTCAATACTTGGAGCAAAGGCATAGCCACTGTAATTTCTTAAATACTTTTTTTCCTGTGGAGTAATTGAGAACTTTCAAATCACTAAAGACTCATAATCACTAAATGCAGGGTCTAGTCTTCATTCTCTCTTGACTTCTCTGAAGCGTATCACTTTACTGAACATCCCCTCTTCCTAGACAATTTCTCCCTTGGCTTTCAAGACGCTACACTGTTCCAGTATCTCCTCAGATTATTTCTTTCCTGTTTTCACAGGCTCCTCTTTCCACTTCCTTTGAAAGGAATACTGCCCAAGGTTCTGACAGTCTTCTCTCTCCACGTTCTCTTCTTTGTAGAGGTAGGTAATACATTTTAGTGGAGTGTCCAACTAGAAGTTAAGACCAGGTTTTGAATCCTGCTTAGGAAACTAAGTTTATCATCATACCATTAAGCTTATTTTCCTCTCTTATTTTCCTTTGACTCCCCACCCCCAACTAATCTTCCCACCTTTGTTATACTAATTCCCCTTCTACACTCTACAATCCAGCCAAACTGGTCTTCTTCCTGTTCTTCACACCTTTACATTGTCTATTCCCCATTCCTGGAAAGGTTGTTCACGTTTTCAGTCGTGTCTGACTCTTTGTGACCCCATTTGGGATTCTCTTGGCAAGGATACTGGAGTGGTTTGCCATTTCCTTCTCCACCAAATCTTACAGGTGAGGAAACTGAGGCAAACAGGGTTAAGCAATTTGCCCAGGGTCACACAACTAGTAAGTGTCTGAGGTCAGATTTGAACTCACAAAGATAATTCTTCCAGACTTCAGGCCTAGCACTCTGAAGTGCTGGAATGAATTTCCTACTAAATTCCACCTCTAAGAATCTCTAGTTTCTTTCAAGACTCAGGCTCAAGCATCTTCTTCAACATGAAGCTTTTCTTGATTCTCCTCAGCTCCTAGCACTTTTTATTTATTTTGTTATTTGTAACACGAATTTGTATATCCCAAGGAGCATCTGTGGGGATGGACCTTGAGAAACCATTCTATGGAACAACAGCTGACCCTCCTTGACTCACTTCTGTGGAAACGTGTTTAGCAGTGAGAAATCTAGTGCCTTGAGATGAAAGAGAAAGACACAGAGACAGAGAGACAGAGAGACAGAGGGAGGGAAGAAGGAAGAGAAGGAGAGAGAAAGGAGAAAGAGAGAGAGACAGAGAGAGAGAAAGGGAGGTGTCAGAGAGGAGAGAAAACAGAATTTGTCTCTCCCTTTAAATTCTCCTAAGTAAGCAGCCATTCCGGGTTCAATAGCCAATCCTCTTTTTGTACATTCCTCTTTTCCCAGCCCCTATCATGGACACCAAGGGATTGCCATATCACTTCAAAGTCCTTCAGTGCTGAACACACATCTCCAGAGGTGGCCAGAGGGGCTCAGTGAAAGTTCCATGGGGCCCCATCCCCACACATGCTTCATGTAGTTAACTCCAGCCTGCCCCCCACAGCAAATATGTGCGTACATACATGTATGCATATATACATGCTGTCTCCCTCAAAAGAATATAAGTTTCTTGAAGGCAAGGATAGTTTCCCCATTACCTGGCACATAATAAACCCTTCATAAATATTTACTGATTGATTTCCTTCAAAAACCTGCTTTTCCTTCTAATTTCACTATTTCTGTCAGTCTCACCACCCATCACCCAGTACCCCATGCTTAAAATCCAGATGCAAAGTTTAACTCTTTCTTCAGCGCCTTATATATTTGTCATTAAAAAAAAATGGTGAAACTACAGAAGAAATTCCTCTAGTATTAAGTTTAAATTCCTGACACCTCCTCCCCTCTCCAAGAAACTTTTTTTTTTTTATAAAGTGACATCTAGTCTCCTAAACACAAAAGCCTGCAGTAGTATGAAGAGGGCTGGAATTTCAGCTGGGCCACTTACTACCTGTGTGATCTTCACCAAATCACTTACGTTTACCAAACCTTAATTTTAATCATCAAGTAAGTTGGACCTTTAAGTTCCCTTCCAGTTCCAGATCTTTGATACTATAATACTATGAATTTCCTCACCATGAAACTGAGGACTGAACCAAATAATGTCCAGGTGGGTGGGATCAAGAAATGGCTTTGATATTTCCCTTGAGAAATTTAAGGAGTCTGCTTTCCTTCCATTTCTCACTGACAAGAAGTATCAGACTTCCCTGAAACAAGAGAATAAAAGGGCTCCCTGACACCCCAACCTTAGGAGAGTTTAAACCTAGGATAAGGAGTAAACCACTAGCTGGGCAGAGATAAAAATATATCATTTTGAAATGACCATCCCAGTACAATGCCCAATCCAATTCTGAAAATTCTCATCCTCACTTTGAAGGTCCAGAAAGGGAAACTTTCATTCTTTATGCTATCCCAGGTCAACTCATTCCTGGAAATACATTTTGATACATGTTGTCACATACTGGCACTATTAGTTGTCTTTGCTTAAATGTGTTGGTATGGTGGTGGTACAAAAGAGGAAGGAAGGGGAAGGGAATGAATACAATATAAAACCAAAAGGCAAAGTCTTTGAGAGGACAGACCCATTAATGCACTGCTGGCAGAATTGTGAAATGGTCCAACCATTCTAGAAAGCAACTTGGAACTAAACTGTGCCATGCCCTTTGACTCAGCAATTTCACCACTAGGCATGTACCTCAAAGAGAACAAAGAAAATGGAAAAGGTCCCATTTGTACAAAATATTTATAGCAGCATTTTTTTGTTGTAACAAAGAACTAGGAACAAAGTGAGTACCCATCAGCCGGGAAATGACTGAACAATTATGGCCCTTGAATGTAATAGAATATTATTGTTCTGTAAGAAAAGATGAAGAAGATGGATTCCAAAAAGCCTCAGATTGTTGTATGAACTGATACAGAGTGAAGTGAGTAGAGCCAGGAGAATAATTTATATAATTACTACAACACTGTAAAGCAAAACAATATTGAAAGATTTATGAACTATGATCAGTGCAGTTACTGGTCAGAATTCCAAAAATCTCATGATAAAGTATGCTTCCCACCTTTTGGCAGAGGAGAAGGGAACAGGAAAGGAACAAGCATTAATTAAGTACCTACTAAGTGCTTTATAAATATTATTTTATTCTTAAAACAGCCCTGGGAGATAAGTGCTATTATTATCCCCATTTTACAGTTGAGCAAACTGAGGCAGACAGAGGTTAAGAGACTCATCCAGCATCACACAGCTAGTAAGTGTCTGAGGCAGGATTTGAACTCACCTGTTCCAGAGGTTTATCCATTGTCTCAGAGAAGCTGTAGGTATCACACCAAAGCCCAGGGCTTCCTGACCAGGGGGGCATGTGTCCCTCAACACTTCCAACTGCAGCCTGAATCATATTAAAAACTTAGCTCCATGGGGCAGCCAGGTAGCACAGCGAGTAAGAGCCACCGGCTCCAGTGTCGGGGTGACCTGGAGATCGAATCCTGGGCCCAGACACTCAACACCACACCCAGAAATAACTGGCCGTGTAACCTTGAGCAAGTTACTTAACCCCAATTGCTTCAAAAAAAAAAAAAAAACTTAGCTCCAACCTAATTTTAATGTGCTGATATATTTATAAAAATAAATATATAAACTCGTGGTTTTCTAAGTCAATATGAAGTCCACAAGGATCCTTATGTAGGGTTTAGTGGCCCCATTTCTATTTGAACCTGACAACACTATTATAGGCTGTAAATACAAAATGATAACACACTTCCGGACACAGTTTGTTTTGCTTGATGATACTTATTTGTTGCAAGAGAAAGTTTTTGGAGGGTTGGGGGAGGGGTTTGGAGGAGCAGTGATAAAAAAAAAAGAAAGAAAGGAGAATAAAGGAAACATAAAAATACACAAAAAAGCAGAAGTTCAAAAGAAACACAAACAAGAAGGGAAATGTTGGTATTAACATGTTAAATTTAAAATCTATTTTTAAAAGAACAAGCATTATACAATAGAGATTCATTGGTTCATAAACAATTCCCCTTTTCTGTTTTTCTTTGTATGTAGTCATCTTTATACCATGCCCCCCTAAAGTCAGCTTCATCCCATGTCTTTCTCCTGTCAAGAATCTTGGATTCCACTCCTGAAGCCACTCTGGCTAACCCTAACCCTAATTCCGGCACTTTATCTTTTTTTTTGGGGGGGGGGGGTAAGGTAATTGGGGTTAAGTGACTTGTCCAAGGGACACAGCTAGTTAAGTGTCAAATGTCTGAGTCTGGATTTGAACTCAGGTCCTCCAGGAGTAGTGCTCTATTCATTAAATTCACTATTCACCCAACTGCCCCTCCTTTATCTTACTGAGATTTAGGTCTCCAAGCCATCTTACATAGGAGGCATTCAGTAGACCCTTTACTTGTTCCACTTCATGAGTTTTTATACCGCCTTAGAAAATCACCTCAAAGGCAAGATTGTCTTGCCTAATTATTTTTGTATCAATGCACATTTTGTATACTATGTATCTATTACACCGCCTGGCATTCAATTAGTGTTTTTTTAATAAATACTTTATCATGTTTGTCAGATTCATAATTTAAAGAAGAAATAAAGAAACAAGTGACAAAAAACATTTTTTAAAAAGTCATACATGCCTGCCCCTAGTATTTGTTCACATGCTCCCCCTGTACCATGTAACCCTATTTGTGTCATGCCCTCTTTCTATAGCAAAGCTCAAGTCATCCCTTCTCCATGAAGGATTCCCCAATCAACCAGTCCAACCCTTAAACAAGGCTCTTGTCAAAACCACTCATTTAGCTCCTCAGGTAGCGTAGGTTTTCTGTTCTCCTATTTTTCCTGTCTTCCCAAATGATTTGTAAGCCTCTCCAGTACAGCTGTATCAGGGCTGTATCCCATCGAACAACAAATAATCATGGAAACAAGTAACCAGGGCAGCTAAGCTCGTGAGCCAAGGGATGTGACCATCATTGCACTCAGCCCTGTGTTTCTTTAGGGCATTAGCATGGTGCCCTACATAGAGTAGGCACATGTCTACTGGTGAAAATTATTAGGGTTGCGTTTCTTTCATTTATTCAACAAATGTGTCTGCAATTATTTGTATTTCTATCTTATTTTCTTTATTAGACTGGAAATGAGGGTAGGAATCCTCTTCTGATTCAAACTTTGTATCTCTCTTAGCAGACAGCAAAGTGCCAAGTACACAATTAAAAGGCAGCTTAGAGAGTTCAGGGGACAGAACATTAGAACTGGAGTCAAGAAACCCTGAGCTTCAATCCAGCCTCAGATACTCACTAGGTGTGTGACCCTGGGCAAGTCACTTAACCTCTGTTTACCTTAATCCCCTGGAGAAGGAAATGGCAAACCACTCTAGTATCCTTACCAACAAAACCCCAAGAACAGCATGGGAAGAGTCAGACATGGCTGAACAAAACACAGTTAACACTTAATATACTTTTTGAATGAATGATTGCTTAATTCCTTTTCTAACCTTCTTGAATTCTAAACTTATCACAACTATAATTCTGTCTGCTAAATTTAAGAGAATTCAGAGGAAATACCCCTTTTGGTTAGCCAGTTCTCATTTACCCAGACCGGATGATCGGGCCTCCTCTCTCACTGCTTTGTTACCATTTCTGAAGTTTAGGCACCACTTACTTTTGAGAGTAGAGAAAGGGTAGAGAGGTGAAACTGAGACCAGTGAATGCCACTACTGGGGACCGTATCTGATTTGAAATTATCGCCATTACCTGTGGATTTAAAGATCAATGCTCCCCTGTCTCAGGCTACCTCAGAGATAATCTCAGGTTGCCAGTACTTCCAAGATAAGTACCTGCATAAAAAGCACAACAAGGGACTTCTCCCATGTCCAGCTCATCCTTCTCCATCATGATAAAGTGAATGCAAGAACAGCTAAAATTAGTTTTTTTCCTTTTGCCTTGCAAGATCTCAGAGGAATCCATAATGGAATGAAATAGTTAGCAGGGCCTTTAAAACACAGCAAGAGGATCTTGGGATGCAGATACTCAGATAAGATCTCGAAGGGAACTGGGCAGCCAGATGACTTGTACTGTAATACCTAGGTGCAGGATAACTGATAAAATGACTTTGGGCGGTTGCATCACAACATTTACACTTATCTTTCACAGAGAAAGAGTATTTACGGTTCTCATGTTGCATTTCCTTTTATGGCTAGATCAGTTATGCACTATGTATTAGACTGATAAGAGATTTGGGATCATTTCAGCTTCCTTCAGCATCACCAAAAGCAATCATTAAATAAAATTCAGTTAACACTGCTCAAGGAGAGCTCTGTTTCAGTTCTGAACTTTTATACTAATATTCAGTATGTCTGTCCTGAATCATGCAAAGTTAAATAGAAATAGAGAATAATGAACATTCTTTTCATGTTAATACTTCCCCAATTTTTTTTCAACATCATATGTATTTCTACAACAATGTATTATTCTCATTATAAATTACTTCTTGTTGCTCTGTCATGCCTGACTCTTTGTGACCCCATTTGGGTTTTCTTAGCAAAGATACTGGAGTGGTTTGCCATTTCCTTCTCCAGCTCGTTTTTATTAAAATGAGGAAACTGAGATAAACTGGGTTAAGTGACTTGCTCAGGGTCACACTGCTAATAAGTGTCTGAGGCCAGATTTGAACTCAAAAAGAGGAGTCTTCAGGCTCAGCATCCTATCTACTGCACCACCTAGGTGTCCCATCATCATCCCTAGCATGCATATGTTATCTCATCTGACCCTCACAACAACTACTATTATCCTCATTTTACAGATAAAGAATCTGAGGATATAAGAGGTTAAGTGACTTGCCCCAGAGTCATGCAACTGGTGAGTGTCTAAGGCCAGATTTTGTCTTCCTGATGAGTCTTCCTGACTCCAGGCCTAGAACTCTATCCACTGGCCAAATTACTTACAACCACAGAACTATAGAGCTGAAAGGAACTTCAGAAACCACCTTTGTTTTACAAGAGAGGTAACTGAGGCACAGAGGGTCTCACCCAAAGTCACACAGTTTAGTGAGCTGAGTTGAGAACTCCATGTCAGGTCTCCTGACTGAGGCTTTGCCAAAGGCTTGTTTTATAGCCTAACAAATTAACACAGATCTACAAACTCTGAGTCCAATAAAAGCATGCAATAATGAGAATTTCATTTAAAATTGAAACTATAACTTACAGTACTGGCACTATATTTTCACAGGATGCTAATGTTCATCAATGCTGTGATCTTATAAAATATGAAAAGAACTAATGAAGTATTTGGGGACCATATGTTCTTTTAGCTTCTCTGAAGAGCTGTATTATTAGTCAGACTGTTAAGAACCTTTTATTTAAAAGCATTTATCAGCCCCTGACCACTCTACTAGGTGGTAAATGGGGATACCAAATTAATAATAATAATAATAGTAGCTAAAAATGTATATAGTACTATGAATCAGGCAGATGTATTTTACAATTATTATGTCATTTGATTCTCACAACAAGTCTGTGAGATAGATGCTATTATTTATTCCCATTTTACAGATGCAGGAACTAAGGCAAACCAAGGTTAAGCAACTTGCCCAGGGGCACACAGAAGTCAGCTCTTCCTGACTCCAGGCCCAGGACTCTCTCCATTGTACCAACTAGCTGCCTGTTGATTCATTAAACTTAAGAACAGATGGTCCTCAAAGCTGATTAGCTGTAACCACCATCAACAAAGTTTATGGAGCACTTTAGGAGGTATCTGGGCCTCATTTCCCCATGAGAGTGTCAGCGTAGCTTGTCAAAGATTCTGACAGCCTGGAGCTACTAGGTGGACTGGGTGATCTGGGCACTGGCACATGGTAGAGATGACTTCCTGGAAGGAAGAGTAATGGGGGGAGGGAAGGGAAGGGAAGGTGATGGAAGCAAGGTGTGAGGACTGAGCCCAGTCATGTTTATGGCCGAGTAGCTTTTACCACATGCCAGCTCCCTCAGGTTCCTGAGAACTTTGTAGATCCCCCTCCAGTGAATCTCACAATCACACTCCCCTGAGCTGGAAGTCACAGCATGGTTTGGAAATACGGTTTCTGCTTCAGCAGAGAGCCCTTCCTATTTCTGAAGGGGCCTTCTAGACTCAGTGCATTTTGGACTTGTGAAAGCATGGATTTTATCAGATAAGTGGCCACATTCAGAGAGGACTAAAGTGCTGAGAAAACAGGGGTGCTGGCTGCACATGCCTAAAGACTGTCACAGGTACACACACACACACACACACACACACACACATATGTGTGTAACTCATAATGTATACATAATGACTTTATGACCCATAAATGGTAAATGTTTTCCTCAGATGTCATCTTAACATATGTGCATATAAAATATAGGTACACATATACCGTATTATATATAGCATTATATATTATATGTGACTTTATGATCCATAAATGGGAATTTTAAAATATGCACATATAACACAAATATATAGATAGTATAATAGGTAATATAGATACATATATTATGTACATATATATATGATAAATATGTGTATAAATATATACATGATATACATATATAACATATACATATATCTATATTTTATATGCACACATTTCAAGAGGGCATATATTATATACACTATATATAATATATAATATTATATACATATCTATTTTTAAGATGACATCTAAGGAAAACAGATTACCATTTACAGGTCATAAAGTCATATTGGGGACATACATACAAATGGAGTTGGAGTATGCCATCCTCAGATATGAAGCCCAAGTATTTATAGACACAACTTGAGTCTCTGATTATGTTCATGGAGGATAAGCAAATTAGAAAATGGCAACAATTGTTGTCAACCCTAATGATTTGATTATAAACAATAATACATGTAATTATTTAGAACAATAACAATAGCTAGCATTTATCTAGTGCTTGAAGGTTGTCAAAACACCTCACACACATGATCTCATTTGATACTTTCAACAACCCTGTGAAACAGGTACTGCGGGAATTATCATTCCCATTTTAAAGACAAGGAAACTAGGTTTCAAAAAGATTAAGTGATTTGCCCAGGTATTAGTAATGGAGCCTGAACCCACTTTTCTACTGACTCCAACCCCAGTTGAGATCTGTTTTCTTCAAAGGAAAGAAATATGACATATTAAAGAAAAAATGACATTAAAAAAAAAGGTTGGCAGAGTTATAAATTGCCATTTTCCCTTCTGTTCCTAAAGGTAATGGTTGGGGTGACATTTATTAATAAAAACTCAACTTTCTATAGCACTTTAAGGTTTCCAAAGCCCTTGACTCACAAGCCTGTGAAGTGCTACAAGTATTATTCCCATTTTACAGATAAGAAAACTGAGAAAGAGAAAAAACAGCTTTTCCATGTTCATAAAGATATCAAGAGTTAGAGCAGAGATTTGGACCCAGGTCTCCCAAATCTAGATCCTGCCCTCTTGTCACTTCACATGCTGTTCTTCTTTTGATATCACTACTCTAATGAGGATGGCATCCTTCAGTTAAAAGAAGGAAGTTAAAAATGAAAAAAAAGTAGCAATTCAGACAATAATCTGATTAATAATCAATTAAGCATTTGATAAACTATGGGGCTAACCCAAATGCTGTTTTTTAATGTAAATATTAAATTTATTTTTATTTATTTAATGTTTTTTGCTTTTTGGAGGGCAATTGGGGTTAAGTGACTTGCCCAAGATCACATGGCTAGTTTTTTTGTGTGTGTTAAGTGTCTGAGTCCAAATTTGAACTCTGGTCCTCCTGACTCCAGGGCCAGTATTCTATTCACTGCACCACCTAGCCGCCCCCCAAATATTAAATTTTTTTTAAATTTCAAATGAAGATCTGTCTTCTCTCCCTCCCATCTCCCCCATCTATATACTATTCATTGAGACAATTCAGGAAAATATACTAATGATCAAAATTATTTAGCAATCTCACAACTGATTTATTTTCCCGTTTAACATCACTAAACTACTCAGGTTCCATTCAGAGTTAATCTAGAAGAAACGACTGAAATATTGTACCAACCCATAGTAGCAGAACCTTTGGACACAACTGTATTATTCTCACCAAGAAGTTAAGATGGTTAGTCTCTTCTGTTCCTTCCTCCTTCTGGCAGTGGAGAGTACAGGGCCTGGATTCAAGACAGTCTGAGTTCAAAACTAATCTCAGACCCTTACTAGCTGTATGTCCCTGAGCAAGTCACTTAACCTCTCTTTGTCCCAGTTTCCTCATCTGTAAAATCGGGATACTAATAGCATCTACCTCAAACGGGTTGTTGTAAAATCACACGAGACAGATAATAATTGTAAAGTGCTTAGCACACTGCCAATATAAATGTTAGCTATTATTATTTTTAACAAATCAGTTGAGATCATAGTAGGGGGAGGAATTGGCTTACTTTTCATGAGTCTAAAGTAACAGTCTGTTGGCCTTAGATGAGTGAGTAAACCTGCCAGTCACAAGAAAATAAAATATCTTGACATGTGAACCAAACAAACTGGATTATAGAAATTAGTGGAGTTTTTTTCTGTATTCTCCATGAACATATCATTTATACACTCTCAACAACTCCACTGAGCATCTTAGTATCAAAAAATGCTTTACTTACATTAAGAGCATATGTATACCGCTCCTAAAGTGTGGATCTTAACCTTACATGTGTGTGATGGATGTCTTTACAAGTCTTAGGAAACCTTTGGACCCTTTTTAAGAATAATGTTTTTAAATAATTAAAGAAGTGCTAAATTTCAGTCAAGATGTTAGTAAAAATAAAGATGTCATTTATTTCCAATACAAGCTCATGGACCTCCCTGAAATCTATCCACAGAACTCTGTGTAAGAACCCCTGGCCCTAGAAATACCCCACACATACTATCCCAGTGCCCAGAACCTTCCTTTTACAAACAAGGAAAAAGTACCCACCCACAAACAAACTCCTTTCAAGACATACCAAAAGCCTTTTACAATACATGAGAGTGGTTAAAAGTTTCCAGATGGGTAACGTGCTGCTTTCCAAACCCTAACAAGAAGTTCTAGGACAGCTCCTGCAGAATCACTACCACTTAAAAAGTCAAGTCTGTCATAATTTACTCCAGTTTCCTAATATAGCATACACCCTGCTGAGGATGGAAAAGTTGACTTAAAGCTCCTAACACCTAGAGATGGCTCTCTTCCTTTTCTCTTGTCCAAAGACCTTCTGCTGGACCTTGACATATTTCCCCATGCTTGATGCACAAATTTGGGGCATGTCCATAAATCAACCACTAATATAACCCAATTCTGAAATATATGCACACAGGTGGCTAGGGTTAACAGACCCCCTTATACACAGTGTGGGGCATACCTAAGGATTCAAGGGAGAGGAGAGGGTTCTAGGTCACTTTCTTGCTTGGAGAGGTGTCAGGCACCCCTTCCCCACAGAGTAGTCCTGGGAATGGGAGGAAAGAAGGGAGCGGGGAGGAGGAGAAAAGGGATTAAAAAAAAAAGGCTACAAGTGCCAAGTATCAGCTTTGGTCCTCCACTAAAAGAGGAAGACAGATGGTGAAAGATGAGAGGGTACCAGGAGCATTCCTTTCCTCTTTCTGAGGCGGAGAAGGTGAAAGGTGAGTTGGGTCACTTCCATGAAATTTACTCCAGAGCGAGGACAGGGCAATGCTGGAGGGAATGGGGGTCCTGTTCCTGGGTCTCCTCTTTGGTCTGCATGGCTCCAGGAGACCTGTTCTAGACAGTCCTCCCACCCCCACGCTGGACTTCTCCTCCTCCTCCCCCTCTCCCCCCCCCCGCCCCCCCACCGCAACCTCTTCGCCCAGCGAGCCCCAGCTCCACTGGCGGCTCCGCCTCATCCCGACCGGCTGACGGGAGCGGTGGGAGGGAAGGAGGGAGCGTGGCGTGGGGAGGAGGGGACTCGCGGCTGGGGATGCGCCCCGAGCCCCCGCCGCCGCCCCTGCCCCTGCCCCTGCCCCTGCCCCTGCCGGCGCTGCGCTCTACCTGCGCCCAGCCCCGTGCGCTCGCACTCACCAAGAGCACGGAGCCCCGTACCACCTCAGACACGCTCTGCCGCAGCTCGGCCGCCGTGCCGGGCTTGCTCAGCGCCCGGGTGAACTTCCGAGTCTCCGCCGAGGCGGGGAGCAGCGGCGGCTGCGACATCCTCTGCCTCCTGGCCGCCGCCGCCGCCGCCGCCGCCGCCTCCTCTTGGAGTCCCGGCCCGCGTCGATCCGGCCACCGCCAGGTGCAGCCAGCGCAGCCGGCCCAGCTCCTCCCCGCTGCTCCTCGCTCCAGGCTCCTGCCGGGATCCCGAGAGAGCGGGCGGGCTCGTGGGCTGCGCAGGTCCTGGCTCGTCCCCTCCCCGCCGCCGCCGCCGCTGCAGCTGCTGCCGCTGCTGTCAAGCCCAGGTCCTGCCTCCACTTCCTCTGCGAACGCCCGGGCAGTCCGGGGCGGCGGCGGCGGCGGCGGCTGCCCCACTCACTCCGCGCAGCGCTCCTGGTTGTAGCTCCAGAGGCTGTCCCGGCTCCCCCATGCTACCAGCTCTCACCGCCGGCGGCCTCCTCCTCTGGGCGGAGTGTCCAGCCCAAGGCGGGGCCGCAGAGTGGAGGAGGCGGAGCTGAGCCCCATCCCGAAACTGGCGAGCTCCCCCGGGCCCCCCCACTCCGGACCCGGGCTGGGGAAGGAGGGTGCGCGCTTGGTGTCTGGGCTAGTCCGGAGGCGAAAAGAAAATGAAAGAACTGAATGAGGCGTGCGGCTGAGAAGGGCTCCCCAAAAGCGATGAAAGTTAGGACAATTCAAATAAAAGGTGGAGAGGGCAAAGAAGAATACAGGGAGAAACCGGAGGGAAAATACCCGTGCACGTAGGGCTTTACCCTGCAAAAGGGGGGTGGGAGTGGGGAGGGGCCGAGATAAAAAGAATTGTGGGGCCAAAAAGGGCAAGATAACCTTTGAAGGAGACTCTTTATTGAAGGACTTAACCCAAACGTCCAGGGCAATACTTGGGTATTTCTTTATACCCCAAGAACAGAGCTTTCAATTATAATTTCCCGGGAGGGAAGGAAAGCAACTAAAAGACCTACAATTCATCTTATAGGGAAAGTATTATATCTGCCACGGGGGTATATTGAGCCCTTTCATATACTAAAATGGTATTGTTGGTATTGGGGTCAAGAAGGAGACCCCTCTCCCCCTTATTATTTCTTTAATACAGCGAAAAGAGGCTTCTGAGTCAGAAAACCTGGATTCGGCCCTACCTCTAAAATGACTTGTTTGTGTGATCCTGAGCCCTGGAGAAATGGAAGGTTTAAGATATATGATTTTGTTTGTATGGTTACCAGCTCCAACTCTTCTACTTACTTAGTACATGGTCTTCAAGAGTTGCTGTGGCTAAAAATAAGGGTCGTAGGACATCTCAGAACTTATCCTCCGCTAAGCCTAAGCCTTCAAGAACAGTCACCTCAACATGACAATGAAGCATGACAAGAGTGTATATGGAGAGATGGAAGGGGCCTTAAAGGCCATCTAGTACAACCCTCTCATTTTACAGATGAAAAACTGAGGCCCAGAAAGGTTCAGTGATTTGCCAAGGGTCTCACAGCAGATTTGATTCCTGACTCCAAATCCTGTGATCTATTCACTTCATTCTTTATTGGAGATACTTAGATGATTGTTAATAAATGGGTGAAGTATACCTTTGTTTCCTTGAGATAAAATGAAATTTTCCTGTCCTCGTCCTCTCGGCTGCTAATGTCCACCCCGAAAATTTTCTTCAATTTATGTATTGATCTTGTATGTTTTATGTCTCTCTAGAAAAGAGCGGTATGAGAGGCTTCTGTGGCATACTGGAAAGCTAGCTGGCCTTGGAGCCAGGAAGAAATGAGTTAGAATTGTTTCTGACACTTCTGCCTCTGTAACCCAGAGCTCCTCATTTAACTTAGTGGGCTAGGCAACTTTCTAACTATAATTTGCTGAGAAAATACTGACCTATATTAACAGAGGGAGTTTTCTCATCTGGGAGTTCCCTATACTAATAAAGTCACAGGTCCAGTCTCTGCTTCTATGTTTTGTGTACATGTATATGTTGTCTCTCTTAATAGAATGTAAGTTCCATGAGGATAGTGGCTGTTTCATTTTTGCCTTTGTACACCTAGCACATAACAATATTTAATAAACACTTTACTGATTGGTTTAGCTTCTTTGCTATTACTAATTCTCCCTTCAAAAAATAGGCAGGAGAAACCAAAGCTACCACAGTATGTGTTCAACTCCTGGAGTCAAAGAAAACAAGGATTGTAATGTTTTATAATAAAGTACTTTGCTTACTACCCTTAGGGTAGTCATTTAAATAGTTGTAGTTGTATATTACTATTTTCATTGTGCTATAGGTGAAATCACTGGGGAAATTCGCCTTACATATCAGATCTGTAGTGAACTTTCATTATTTTTTAAACATTTATGAAACCTCAAGTGGACCCAATCAGAAACTTTTTTAAAAGGAGAAGAGGGATGCCAGAGTTAGATGAAGTCTGTATCCAATGGGCTTACTATCCAAAACAACTGGCCTCTTTGTGTTGTGTCCATATTTAAATTTTAAGGTGACTGTGAGGGAGATTTTGAGGGAGAAGTATTTCAAATTTTATTTTTTCCACCTAAGTCTAGATGGTTCTGGAAAGCCCTAAAGAAGCAGTGAGTTTACAGGGCGTATAGTGAAAGTTGGACAAGAGGAGAGCTTTTAGTATAGGAGATTCATACAGGTTAAAAAGGACTCCTGAAAGAAAACACGAGTAGAGAGGAACAGGTAAAGTCAACAGACAATAGAAAACAGAGATCTTATTTTAGAGAAGCAGCTAAGATAGAGAATTAAAAGAATTAGACCTGAAATCAAAAAATTGGGATTCAAGTAACAATTCCACCACTTACTAGTTCTGTGACCTTGGGCAAGTCATTTAACTTTGGGGCTTCAATTTTATGGAGTTCTTTATTTTTGCAAAGTGTTTTCCATCTGTGGTCTCATTTGAACCCTACAGCAACCCTTTGAAATAGATCTTATTATTCTCATTTTACAGAGAAGGAAACGGGCCTCTTATGGCATTAAGTGACTTGTTTATACAGCAGGGTTCAAATACAGGCAGGTATTTTGTGACTGTTCAGTACTGTATCCATTAGGCTCCTGAGAGGTGGTAGGATCATAGGATCTAAGATTTAGAGGTAGAAGGCACCCAGTCTGACCCTACCACACCTCTCTATTTTGCAGATGAGGAAACTGGCCTAGAAAAGGTTTAGTGATTTTGACCAAGGTCACACAGATAGTAACAGAACTGGATTGAACTGAACTGAATTCAGATATTGTGTCTCACGGTGGACAATGTTGTTAAGATCAAATGGCATAATACAGGTGCATCACTTTATAATTCCTTATATAACTGTAAAGTTAATGGTAGGATTGTATCTTTCAGAAGAGAGGTTCTTCCTACTGGGTGGTTTAAACATTCTCATGACAAGTCAGAATGTGGAGTATATCATCTCTAATCTCCACAACTCTCTTTCATTCCCTCCCCTATGAATTTGTGAGATGAGACCATCAAGCCAAACCTTAGAAACTATTAGAAACTAAGGAACTCTTCCTATTGGAGAATGGTTCAACAAATTGTGGTATAGGAATGCAATGGAAATATTATCCTGCCTAAGAAATGATGAAACGGAGAATTTCAAAGGAAACTGGGATTGTCATTAACTATGCAGAATGAAGTGAGTAAAACTAGGAGGGCAATTTATACAATAATGACATCACAGTTTTGAAAGACTTTGGAACTCTGGGTAATACAGTAATAAACCACCAGCCCAAAGAATGAAAATGAAACATGCTACTCACCTCTTGACAGAAAGGGGATGAACTTAAAATGCTGGGACATACATTTTCCAACGTAGCTAAAGTGGAAATGTGTTTTGCAGACTGTATTTACATAGACATATATTTTCAAACATGGCTAACGTGGGAAATCGTTTTGCCAGATTATATAAATATGTTTTAAGAGTGGTATTCTTTGGTTAGCGCTTTTTATTTAATGTAATTGAGACAATAGGAACCTGATAAAGTTCAGGTTCAAGAGATGAGAGAAGAATTGGGACGGGTGGAGGAGGGGAGTGGGGGTGGTGTATCTAAAGGGAAGAGGCGACCTTTTAAATTGGATTACCAAAAGTTTTACCAGTTCTGGTGACATCTTTTATATCAGTCCCTCTCAATCTTGAAGGAGCCCTTTCGCGTTTCCTCCACTAACAATTTCTCCAGTGCTTTGCCCTCCTCTCTACAGATGCCAAGGCAGAGACCATCAAGCCTCACATGGACAGTCCACTGAGAATAGCCTGGAGCAGGCAATTCCCACGGGGCCTGGGCGAGGGCTGCGGCGCATGCTCAGGAGTTTGGGCCGTTTCCTGGTAAAGTGGAAACCAGAGTCCCCGGCATTCACGGGAGAAGAGGCCACGCCTACTCCGTGTTGAGTGGCAGCTACATTACCTGCCCGGGGATCCGACTCGCTGGGAGCTGGAGCCCTAAACTTCCGGGAGCGTTTCTATCGCCTCTCGGGTCCTGGGACTCAATGTGCAGAGCACAGAACCAGTAAGGCTGCAGCATGCAGTCCTGTTCCAGAGAGCGCAAGACCCGGTGCTCCGGCTCTAAGAGGCAGGAAGCGAGTCTCCGTCCTTTTTAAACACACAGATCGCCTCGTTCTACACGGAATGGAGCATAAGGAGGGGTGGGGTGATGGATGTGAGACCGGGCACGCGTCCAAGTAGTGCTTGAGTGAATTGTTATCTGGCTTGTGCCTGCAGGATGTAGCGGTGGATAAGGAAAAGAAAAAAGCCAGGACGATAATGAAAACTCATCCGAAACTCGGAGAGAAGCGGAGTGGGCAGCTCTTCTTGGACTTGGCCCTTTTCTCCTGGGAGTTGGAATAATCAGTCAAGGCCACCCACTACCGACGTTCAGATCCTGCCATTGTATATTGAGTGCTTGGATTGTTTGGTTTTTTTCTCCAGTTCTCTCTTTCAAAGATCCACTGGGGTTCATCGTCTACCTACGAGTCCTTCTGATGGGGGGGTGCAATCTGGCGACTATTTGCCCCTCGGGTTCAACTGTGGTTTGAGCAAGTCTTTTAAAATCTCTGTGCCTTAGTTTCTTTGTATACAAAATCAAAGATAACTGGATGACCTTCAGGGTCCCTTTCATCTACAAATCTCCGATCCTAGATCCCAGGGGTGGTGTTTTAAGAGGAATCCCTATCTACTTCCTGGGAGAGATTTAAAATTTTAATGAGTTAAATTGTAAAGCATCCTTGAATTTGTTTACTGAAAATACTAATAAAACTTGAGGTATTTTTATTAGTAACTGAAATTTCCTGTTTTTCATGAGGTAAAATTTGAACAGAATCTCAAATTGTGATAAATGTTATACTTCAAAGAGTTTCACGTTTACATTAATACTTTAGGGTTTACCCAAAAAAAATGCTTTACATGAATGCTTTGTCTCATTTGATCTCCATTCTCCTTTTAACGAATGCATGCCTTGTCCAAGGTCAGAAGGTGGTAAATTAAGGTGATGTATGCCACCAGATGGGGAATTTGAACCCACTTCCTGACCTAAAGTCCAACTATTTCCACTATATTATGCTTCAAACATTACAACTCTTCCTCTCTAGCACCTTCACTTTATGATTCTTGACATTATATTTTATTTGGTTCCCAATATTTCCATGGATCTGTGATATTATAAGGTAGACAATCCCTAGAAAAGTGAAGATTACCATCGATTCACCCTCTTATCTACATACTATGGAACTCTCTTCTATGAACTTCTACAAAATCATCCACACAAAGAATTGGAAACTGAAGGGATGCCTGTCCTATGTGATTGTGATGGAATGTTTTTGTTTAATCATGTCCAACTCTTTATGACCCCATTTGGTGTTTTCTTGGCAAAGTTTCTGGAATGGTTTACCATTTCATTCTCCAGCTCATTTTTATAGATGAGGAAACTGAGGCAAACAGGATTAAGTGATTTGCCTAGGATCACAAAACTAGTATCTGAGGCCATATTTGAATTTAGGAAGATGAGTCTTCTTGACTCCAGGTCTAGGGCTCTACCCACTAGGCCACCTAGCTATGTTGTGATGAAATACTATTGTGCTGTAAGAAATGATGAAGAGGATGGTTTCAGAAAAAAAATTGCCAAGACTTTTGTGAACTGATGCAAAATGAAATGAGCAGAATCAGGAAAACATGGGACACGGTAGGAGCAATGTTGTAACAATAGTCAGCTGTGAAAGGCTTAGCAACTGTGATACTTAACCCTTGTTTGCCTCAGTTTCCTCATTTATAAAATGAGGATAGCAACACCTACCTTGAAGGGTTGTTGGGTGGATCAAATGAGATAAGAATTGTAAGGCACTTAGCACAGTACCTGGCACACATAGTAAGTACTATATAAATGTTAGCTGTTATCAACATCATTATTATCAATGAAATAATCCACAATAATTCCAAAGGACTCCTCATAAAAAATGCCATCAACCTCAAGAGAGAAAACTGATGGGCTCTACGTGCATATTAAAGCATATTTTTTCTTTGTTTTTTTTCTTACTTCTTTTTCTTTGCAACATGGCTGATGTGGAAATATGTTTTGCATGACTTCATGTGTGTAATGGGTATTTTCTTGCCTTCTCAATGGGTGGGAAGGGGTAGAGGGACAAGGAGAATTTCAAACTGAAAGTTAAAATTAAAAATAAGGGAAAACGAACATAAAAGGATCCACATTAGGCCCTGTAGGCCTTCCTCCATTTCCTTTAACTACGTCTCCTATTAATAACCCTCCCTCAATACCACTACTCTACATAAGTAGTTGTCTTTTTTTCCATTTCCCAAACATGTGGTTGGGGAATTGATTCATTATTTTCCAGAACTGATAAATTTTGTTTGAGAGAACATGGGAGTAATGAATTGCATGCATGCTAGTTGCAATCTAGCAATATTGCCTAACCAAGCTAAACTTATGTACCCCCAGAGAGGGATGAAGAACAAGACCCCCAAAGTGGCAAGTCTTTGTTGAAATGGCAAATGGCCTTGTTTACTGTATGAGGTTTTTTTTCCTTCAGAATGCCAAATCTCACAAACTATGATTTTTCTCCCAAGTTAATTATTTCAGTGGGGCGCAGACCCAACCCAAATGTCTTAGAAAAAAAATCAACAACAGAACAATGACATTTTAGGATCATTGTCTTGTTAGGTCCTTGTTGCCATTTATTCGTGACATGAAGAAAAATAGCAGCATAAAAAGAAGGAGGCCCTAATCTGCACCAGCATCAAATATGATGTTAGATTATGATGAATCCACACTCTGGAATTTCTAGTACATCTTGTCCATCCATGACTGACTTTAATGATATGTAGGGAGTGGTTAGAAGGACTATCTATATACTTTTAGCGAATATAGGAGCCTTGGGAATGCTGTTCTTACTGGTTGGTGAGGATATTGGTAGTTGGGGAAGGTGAGGTCTAATTATAGTCTAGGTATTTTGCATATAAATGAATGCACTGCACCCAGGCATTGGCTAACCCCAATATTACAAAAGTTTAAGTGATATTTTATTACTTCATCATTTCCTAGTTTTGACAGATTGAACAATGTCCTGCTATATGTGTTCCATTTAAGAATCTTTTCATCTTCAAGCAGAATTTGTGTTCATCTGCACGTGGTATGGGGACAATGGCAGAGGCCCTTGGGTAGTATGAACTGATTCAGAATGAAGTGAGCAGAACCAGGAAAAATTATACAACAATAATGCTACATCCATGGTGAGAGACGGAACATAGAAAACTTTAGAGAGCAGCCTAAGGTCTTCTCACCTGAGGAGGCTATGAGGCAGGTGGCAGCAGATTCCCCATGCAAGGAGACATCCTCTAGAGCAGATGGAAGATGCCAGATCTTGCAGCCTTCCCAGAACCTGTGTAGGAACAAAGGCAGCAAATGGTGGGAGGGATCCAAGGGTGAGGCATAAGTAGATTTAATCAGCACCATGAAAAAGTGGGTATTAAAGAGAGGACAGTATAGAGATGAATCGGTTCACCAAGGGATCAAGATGGCGTGAAGAGGAGAGAAGGACCAGTGCAAGGGAGATGACCTGAGAGAGAATCAAGGGGTCAAGGGATTGGGATGAAGAGTAGGGACCCTCTTTCTGGGTAGCTTAGGTGAGGTAGAGAAGTAGCTCATAGGAAATGAGAGATTAGGATATTTGGGAGACAGAATGGAGTCCCCTAGTATAAGGGCAAGAGTTGTGGAGAAGAGAAAAATTTGGCACCTGAGTCAGGTTCCAACTCATTGAGAAAAGAAGAGGAGTGACCTGGGAGTCTGTAGACAAAACCTACCATATTGAACAAAAAAAAAATGAGACCATTCACTGTGAACTTCCTCCTCTCTTCTCTTCCCAATTTCCTATCACTGAAATGCCTTCTGCCACTTTCTCTTTCTCCTTTGCTCTCTCACATAAAAAAAGTGATCTCCGGACCAAGAATAACCCCTCTACTTGTTCAAGTGATCCCAATTCTGCCCCTTCTCCTTCAATAAATTATCCCCTCTTCCATCCCCAATCTTCCACTTATTTTTAATTTATGAAATAAAACAAGCATTTCCATAACATAGTAGAATAAAAAAGAAAAAGAGGGATGTTAGAAGCCTTCCCAATAAGATCAAGTGTGAAACAAGGATGCCCATTGTCACCAATAGTATTCAATTATTGTATTGGAACTCCTAGCAATAGCATTAAGAGAAGAATAAGAAATAGAAGAAATCAGAATAGATAATGAGATAATAAAATTACCTCTTTTTGCAGACAATATGATGATATACTCAGAAAATCCCAAAGACTCAATTAAAAAGTTAGTTCAAACAATTAATTTTAGGAAAGTAGCAGGATATAAAGTAAATCCATATAAATCATCAGCATTTCTTTAACTTATTTTCAATCTCTGCTGTCTTCTGGCTCATTCAATACTACCTACAAATATGTCCATGTTTTCCCTATCCTGAAAAAAACCCTCATTTGATCCTTTCGTCCCCTTTACCTATTGTCCTATATGTCTTCTGCCCTTTGTAGCTAAACTGGAAGAGGCCTGTAATAAGTGCCTCCACTTTTTCTCCTCTTACTCTCTTTTTAACTCATAATCTGACTTCCAACCTTATCATTAAACCAAAACTGCTCTCTCCAAAGTTATTAATCATCTCTTAGATGTCAAATCCAATGGCCTTTTCTCAATCCATTCTCCTTGACCTCTCTGCTTTGTATACAGAAATGCTCATTTGATGTTAACTTTAGAATAAAAAAATTCATTTTTAAAAAATAGGAATAGTTCTATGTGAGCAGATTTTTTTCTGTTATGTACAAATAAAGTATAGGAACTGACCTATTTTGTTGTAATTTTGTTGGTATAGGGACATACCACCTGCGGAAACTCCCTATTCTTTGCTGGTAAGCACTTTATCTAAAATCTATAGTCTTAAAAATTGAGTTGACCACTGAAAGATTAAGTAAATCACCCAGAGTCACACAGCATGTATCAGAGACCAGACTTCAGCCTAGGTCTTCTAGATGTCAAGGATAGCTCTCAATGGACTATACCATGCTGTCTCTCCAAGTATTTTAACATGTGCAATTAAAAAACATATGAAGAAGACAATTCACCTACCACCAGTTCCAGGAGAATATCAGTAAACATAATACAACTAAATTAGCAGACTTCTATTTAGTTCAATGTGTTGGTTCTTCACTGACATAAAATCTATAATCATCTCACTTCCTCAGGTAAAGATTCTGATTGGAGATGGAATTTTTGTAGCCTTCTTTAAAAAAAGATTTAAGAGAAAGGTCCTCTATATGTGAAAATATTTATAGTAGTAGCACTGTTTTGTGTTAGTAAAAAAAAACTGGAAGCAAAGAGGGTGCCCATTGATTACAAAATGGCTAAACAAATTGTGATATATGAGTGTCATGAAAATAGTCCTCTAAGAACCAATGGATATGAAGAATTCAGAGAAACTTGGGAAGATTTGTGTGAACTGATGCACAATAAAGTAAGTCAAATGAGGAGAACAATTTATTACCAATCACTAAAGTGATGTAAGATAAAAACAGTATCAAACACTTCTAAGAATTCTGATCAATGACATAACCAGCATTGATTTCAGAGTACTCATGGTGAAACACGCTTCTCTTTTCTGGTTTGTTTGTGTTTTGAGGCAATCAGAGCTAAGTGACTTGACCAGGGTCACACAGCTACTAAGTTTGTAAGGCCAGATTTGAATTCAGGTTCACTTGACTTCAGGGCTGGTGCTCTATCCACTGTGCTACCTAGCTGCCCTCATGCTTCCCTTTTCTAAGCAGAGAGGTGCCAGATTATTGTCAGATATGGACACTGTGTTGATTAATTTTGCTGAACAATTTTTCTTTGTTACTAGGCAAGATACTACTCGGGGAGGGCTATTTGGAAGTTATGCCAACATTTTTAAAAAGTAGTCAGTCCAGGGCAACTAGGTGATGTGGTGAATAGAGCACTGGCCTGGGAGTCAAAAGGACCTGAGTTCAAATTCAGCCTCAGATGCTTAACACAAAAAAACCTAATCATGTGACCTTGGGAAAGTCACTTAACCCCAATTGCCCCACCTTCCCCCCCAAAAAAGGCCAAAAAAAAAAGTAGTCAATTAGTAAATGATTTTTTTAAAATTCCACATTAGTCATGTAGTAAAGAAAAATTAGAACCAAAGAGAAAAACTATGAAGGGGGGGGGGAGGGAGGGGAGGAGAGACAGAGAGACACAGTGAGAAAGAGAGAGAAAATAGTGTTTTTTGATCTGGATTCAGACTCTATAGTTCTCTCTCTCAATGTGAATAGCATTTTCCAACACAAGTCCTTTGGAGTTTTCTTAGATCATTGCATTGATGAGAAGAGCTAAGTTTATCAAAGTTAATTATCACACAATATTGCTGTTCCTGTGTACAATGTTCTCCTGGTTCTGCTCACTTTACTCAGCATCAGTTCATATAAATCTTTACAGGTTTTTCTGAAGTCTGCCTGCTCATCATTCTTATAGCCTAATAATGTTCCATTACATTCATATATCACAACTTCTCTAGTCATTCCTTAATTGATAGGATTTCAAATTCTTGGCCACCATAAAAAGAGTTGCTATAAATATTTTTGTACATGTGGATTTTTTTTTTTATGATCTCTTTGGGATGCAGACCTAGAAGTGATATTGCTGGATCAACTTTTTTTTTTTACCTTTTTTGGGGGGAAAGGTAGGGCAACTGGGGTTAAGTGACTTGCCCAAGGTCACACAGCTAGTTTTTTTGTGTTGTGTCTAAGGCTGGATTTGAACTCAGGTCCTCCTGACTCCCTGCTCTATTCACTGCACAGTTTTATAACCCTTTAGGCATCGTTCCAAATTACTCTACAGGATGGTTGGACCAATTCACAGCTCCACCAACAATGCATTAATATTCCAATTTCCCCATATTTTCTCCAACATTTATCATTTTCCTGTTTTGTCATGTCAGCCAATCTGATAGGTATGAGGTGGTGCCTCAGAGTTGTTTTAATTTGCATTTGTCTAATCGATAGTGATTGAGAGCATTTTTTCATGTGACTATAGATAGCTTTAATTTCTTTATCTGAAAACTGCCTGTTAATATTCTTTGACCATTTATCAATTGGGGAATGACTTGTATTCTTATAAATTTGACTTGGCTTTCTATATATTTTAGAAATGAAGCCTTTAGGGGTGGCCAGGTAGCACAGCGAGTAAGATCATGGGCCCCAGTGTCGGGATGACCTGGGGGATCAAATCCCAGGCTCAGACACTTAGTATCCACCCAGAAACACCTGGCCATGTAACCTTGAGCAAGTTACTTAACCCCAATTGCTTTAAAAAAAAAAAAAGAAATGAGGCCTTTATAAGAGACAGGGGCTGTAAAAACTGTTTTTTAGCTTTCTACTTCCCTTCTAATCTTGGTTGCATTTGTTTCATTTGTGCAAAACCTTATTAATTTAACGCAATCAAAATTATCCATTTTGCGTTTCATAATGTCCTCTATCTCTTATTTGGTCATAAATTCTTCCCTTCTTCATAGATCTGACAGATAAACTATTCCCTGTTCTCCTAATTTGCTTATAGTATCACCCTTTATGTTTAAATCCTGTACCCATTTTGACCTTATGTTGGTATATGTTGGTAAGATAGAGCTGTAAGATATTGGTTTATGCCTAGTTTCTACTATACTATTTTCTAGTTTTCCCAAGAGTTTTTATCAGATAGTGAGTTCTTATCCCAGAAGCTGGGGTCTTTGGGTTTATTGAACAGTAGATTGCCATAGTCATTGACTATTGTGTCTTGTGTACCTAACCTGTTACACTTATCCACCACTCTGTTTCTTAGCCAGTACCAAGTAGTTTTGATTATTGATGCTTTATAGTATAGATTTAGATCTGGTACAGCTAAGCCACCTTCCCTTACTTTTCTTTTCATTAATTTCTTTGATATTCTGGACCTTTTGTTCTTCCAGATGAATTTTATTATTATTATTTTTGCTCTATAAAATAGTTTTGATAGTTTGATTGGATAGTTTGATTTATAATTGAATAATTAAATTAATTTATGTAGAATTGTCAGTTTTATGTATATCAACTTGGTCTACCCATGAGCAACTGATGTTTTATCAGTTATTTAGATCTGACTTTATTTGAGTGAAAAGTGTTTTGTAACTGTTTTCATATAGCTCCTGGGTTTGTCTTGGCAGGTTGACTCCCATCAATAAACATTTATTAAGCCCCTAGTGGATATCAGGCACTGTGCTAAACATGGGAAATACAAAAAGGGGCAAAAAAATAGTCCCTGTCCCCCAAAAGCTAATTTTAAAAAAAGGAAGATGACATAGAAATCAATACAAATTTGGATGGAAACATTTAAAGCATCTTTTATGGGTCCTTTGGGTGAAAAAGTTCATCCCCAAAGTAGAATAATAACTAGCAAATATGAGAAATAGGGCAAGCATTACAAAATGTTCTAAGGGCAAACAGTAAGAAAGGTACCCTCAAATTAACTGTTAAAGACAAATTCTATTGAATCAGACACTGAGATAACAAGGTGTGATAATGGGTGAAGACACTAGGCAAGTCAGGGGAGGGACCAGGGTGGGCCCAGGCCAAAGAAGAGCATACCACAGGTATGGCTAGGAGAGTAAGAGGAGAAAGCTTGCCCTCTAATAGTCTCTTATCTGAGCTAACTGTTCTTGCTAAGGAGAAGCTAAGCTCAGTTGTTTGTGAAAGTAGTTTATAGAATACTGTAAATGCTCCCTAAATCTCAGCATAATGGGACAAAGTCCCAGTCCCTCTGCCTGACCAAAGATGATCGATTGAGTATTTCTTTTTTAACTTTCTTTTGGAGGGGGGAAGGTAAGGCAATTGGGGTTAAGTGACTTGCCCGAGGTCACATGGCTAGAAGGTGTTAAGTGTCTGAGGCTGGATTTGAACTTCGGTCCTTCTGACTCCAGGGCTGTGCCACCTAATTGCCCCTCAAATGAGTATTTCTTAAGTTTCTCCAAGACAGGTTATATTTTAGCTCACTGGAATCTATTAATTCATTTCTGTAAGACTTCTAAGAATGACTGCTATGATTTGATACCATAAATCTGGAGGAACTTAAAAAACCATTTTTGGTAGGAAATGTCATCCCCTTGGAGTTGTTGCTCATTCATCATTTTCAAAGAGGACCAATCTCGATGCTGGGATGTGGGTGATGTGGGTGAAGTCGTGCCTTTCAAGTGAATTGGAATGAGGCAGAGTTGTATAAAGATGTCAGCCTCACGCTCTCTTCCAGACTCCTTAAAGTCCAGTGGCAAGACAAAGGTCAAGATAACTGGCCATGGCCCGGGATGCAGTGGATGACCTTTGACATCTTCAATGCATTTGCTTCAGCTGCTTCTTCGCTTTTGGAACAACTTGTTCTCATCCATCCATTCCCCCAGGGAAAGTCTTCACATGCTTGGGATATTCATCGTCCTAACTCACCAATCTGATTCGAGGTCTGTCAATTACTCTCAACCTGGGTTAGCCTGTCTGCCAAGACAGTTTTTACCAGGGTGTGGCTGCTTTGCATGCTACAGCTTCTTGGAGCCACAGGTGAGAATTGGGTGACAGATGCATACCAAAAGTAGATGAGCAGTCCCAAAAAGGGCTCATTAAGCCCTCATACCAGAGGTGCTAGTGCATGAACAGAGGACTCAGGAGGGGATCACCACATAGTCAATAATGAAAATGGTACTGAAAGTTCTATAATTTTCCATTCCTGTAATTTTCAAAAAAATTCATCCTTATTTCACTGTCTCTAAGTTGCTAGATAGCACAATGTATCATTTCACATTTGAAGCAACTTTTTCTGGTAATTTAATTTTGAATTTTTTAATTAAATTTAATTATTTTTTTTATTTTTCTGATAATTTAATTTTATTTTTCCCAATTACATATAAAAACACTTTTAAATTCTTTTTTTTTCAATTCTCTCCTTCCCTCCCCTGTCCACCTCATTGAGAAGCCAAGCAATTTGATGTAGGTCATACATGTGTAGTCATGAAGCATCTCTTTCATAGTGAGCAAGTGTTTGCTTTGCTAAAATACTTGTTATAATGAAAAGTATCATTGCAAAATGGGGACTACATCCTATAGTCTGAAAGGAACCATTGTTGCCGAGTTGTTAAAGAATCTCAGCACTAGAAATTAAAGGAATAAGAACAGGCAATGAGAAAACAAAACTATCTCTCTTTGCAGACCATATGGTGGTATACTTACAAAATTCTAAAGAATCAACTAAAACGCAGTGAGTAAGAGAGCCAGCTCTGGAGTTAGGAGACCTGGGATCAGTTCCAGCCTCAGATACATAACACCCATACAGAATAACTGGCCGTGTAACCTTGAGCAAGTTACTTAACCCCAATTGCTTAAAAAAAATCAACTAAAAAACTATTTGAAACAATTAACAACTTTAGAAAAGTTGCAAGATATGAAATAAACCCTCATAAGTCATCATTTCCATAATTACCAACAAAACCCAGCAAGAAGAGATAGAGAAATTCCATTTAAAATAATTGCAGACATTATAAAATGCTTTGGAGTCTACCTGCCAAGACAAACCCAGGGACTATATGAACAATTACAAAATGCTTTCCACACACATAAAGACAGATTTAAACAACTGGAGAAATATTAATGGCTTGTGGGTAGGCCAAGTCAATATGATAAAAATGACAATTCTATCTAAATCAATTTATTTATTCAGTGTCATACCAATCAAACTACCAAAGAATGATTTTATAGAACTAGAAAAAATAATAAAATTTATCTGGAAGAACAAAGGGTCAAGAAGATGATCCTTCACAATGAAAAAATGTGAAGAAAGGTAGCCTAGGAATAGCAGATTTCAAACTATATTATAAAGTAGTAATCATCAAAATAATCTTGTGGTCTCTAAGAAAGAGAGTGGTAGATCAATGGAATAGATTAGGTACATAATATCCTAATAAATGACCATAGTAATCTCATGTTTGATCAACCCAAAGATCCAAGCTTTTGGGGCAAGATCTCACTATTTGACAAAAATTGCTGTGAAAACAGAAAAGTGGTTTGGCAGAAATGAGGCATAGATGAGCATCTCACACCATATATTCCAAGATAAAGTCAAAATGGGTATGTGATTTAGATACAAAGTATGATACCATAAGCAAATTAGGGGAGCATGAAAGTGTACCTGTCAGGTCTATGGATAAGGAAAGAATTTATGACCAAACAAGAGACAGAAAGCATTATGGAATATAAAATGGATAATTTGGATTACATCAAATTAAAAAAATTTTTCATGAACAAAACACCAAAATTAGAAGGAAAATGGGAAACTGGGGGAAAATTTTACAGCAAGTTTTTTTGATAAAGTGCTCATTTTTCAAATATATTGGGAACTGATTAAAATTTATAAAAATAAGATCTATTCTCCAGTTGAGAAATAGTTAAAGGATATAAACAGGAAGGTTTCAGAAAAATAAATCAAAACTATCTATAGTAACATAAAAAATTGTGCTAAATCACTCTTGATTAGAGAAATGCAGAGTAAAACAACTCAGTGGGACCACCTCACATCTATCAGATTGACCAACATTATAGAAAAGGAAAATGATAAATGCTGAAAGGGATGTGGAAAATTTGGGCTACTCCTGCACTGTTGGTGGAGTTGTGAACCGGTCCAACCATTCATTCTGGAGAACAATTTGGAACTATTCCCAAAAGGCTGTATAACTGTATATACCCTTTAACCCAGCAATACCAGCTACTATTTGATCTGTGTCGCACGGTGATGAAAGATAAGGGAAAAGGACCTCTGTGTACAAAAAAATATTTATGGTAGTTCCTTTTGTGGTGGCAAAGAATTGGATATTTAGAAGATGCCTATCAACTGGGGAACAAGTTGTGGTATATGATTATGATGGAATATTCTTGTGCAATAAAAACAATGAGCAGGATGCTTTCAGAAAAACCTGAGAAGACTTTTATGAACTGATGCAAAGTAAAATGAGCAGAACAAGGAGAATATTGTACACAGTAGCAGCAATATTGTAATGATGATTTGCTGTGAAAGACTTAATACAATTATCTGAGACAATTCCAGAGAATTCATGATGCAAAATACTATCTACCTCCAGAGAGAGAACTAATGAACTGTTTTAAAACTAATGAACTTTAAAAAAAAAAAAAAGAACCCTAGTACTCAGGAGTTACCATTATTTAAATTAGCCTTTCCCTGAGTAGAGGAAGGCAACTCTGCAAGAAAGTCAGGGTGTCTTTTTAGGGATGAATATTTATTTCTGGAGATGGAATTTTAGAAGCCTATATGAAAATATTTATAGTAGTAGCAGCTCTGTGTTATGTGAGATGGACAATGTTTGCTTTGGGTATATATTTGAAAAAAAAATTGTCCAAATTGTTTTATGCCAAGGTATACTCAATTATTCAGCCAGTGAGTAGATCCTTGTAGAGTCTATTCATACCTTGGAATTACTGTCTCTCCTCCCAATACCCCTTCTCACACCTGGAGGACTTCTGCTTATATCTAGCTTTCCATGAGAGTTGTGATTTTTCCTGTGAAGACTATTTTAGTTGTATATCAACCAGTCATGTTCCAGACCACTAGTGTATGTAATGTACTTTGCTTGTAATGTACTTTGCTGCTGCCCCATGACAAGAATAACATCAGGACCCTCAAAACTCAGCCTTCCAGAAATCATGAGGGTTGGCACCCACCCAGGGGGACTTTATTCCCTTTGCTTTTGGACTCTGCCTTGGAAGTGAGTTGATCTGTAAGTAAATTAAAATTTACTTCAATCCTCTATATCTAGACATGCTTTATAGCGAATGAAGCTAGGTCAATAGTATGTAGGTCCAGCACAGACATTTTACTAGCTCAGTGCACCTCTTCCTCATCAATCTTGCTTTGGGAATAATATTCACAAAAATACTACTATTGCTGCTGGAAGGGACATGGTAATTTACTGTCTTGTGTCTCCATTCACAATCCCTGTGACTACCTAAACCACAATTCCCTTCCTTGGGCATGATTCCCCTAGAGGTTTTATTAGATATTAGAATCTACATTCTTGGACAGCAGGAATTGTTTCACTTTTGTATTTGAATCCCCAGAGACTTGCACAGTTCCTGGCACATGGTAGACACTTAATAAGTGCTGCTTTATTGGTTTTTTTCTTTTTAGTTTATTGTATGAGAAGCTAAGGATATAAAATGGTCCCGTTCCTACCCACCCACACCTCATACTGAATTAAGATCAAGGTTCATTTGGCCCAAACTAGAAGTCTCAAGGATGGTGCTAATGGTTCCAGACCAGGCAGGACCAGTGAAGATAATCACCCTACAGGTAGTATGACCAACCAATTTCCTTTCTAGAGGATGATTACAGAGTGAAATACTTACTGGCTCTTACTTCCCAGAGATGCTTCGAATAAGAGTGTTCATTGTCAACCTTTCCAAATAGCTAGGAATTGCTGTGGATGAAGGGGCCATCAGAACTGATCTTGTCCGCCCTGGACTTCTAGCACCATCTCCTCATTTCCCACCTGGCTGCACTACTTTAGAATTTCTCTGGTTTCTCCTCCATGTCCCAGGAAGCTCATCTTTGGGAAAATCTCATCATTCTGCAAGCTTCCATCAGCCTTGGTATTCATACCTCTTCACTATCCTCTGCCTCTCTGATTGGATGAAGAACAGATAATATTATTACTCTTCAATCACCATTCATTACTGCCCTGCTATTTTCTGGGTAAATGTGCCCAATACTCTACTACTATAAGATATAATATAAAAAGTAAAAGGTGTGGTACCTTCCCTTGAAGAGTCTTATATAAAAAAACAACTTCATTCTATTTGCTCATGTTATTGTGCTAAATTTCTCCTCCGTTTCATAATTAAACTCTTAAAAAATTACCATCTACACTCCATGCCTACACATCCCCTCTTCCTATTTACTTCTCAACTCATTATTGGGAAAACTTCATCATCCTGAAAGATCTCATCCTTCTGATTAGAAGACAGAGTCATGAAATTTTTTTTCTTTTTGGAGGGCAATTGGGGTTAAGTGACTTGCCCAAGGTCACACAGCTAGTAAGTGTTAAGTGTCTGAGACCAGATTTGAACTCAGGTCCTCCTCACTCCAAGGCCAGTACTCTATTCACTGCCACCTAGCCACCCCTAGAGTTATGAGTTCTAAAATCCCCATTGAAGTAGATGAATTAGCAGAGACCCCTCATTTCCCACCCAGATATTACTTTGAGATGTCTCTGAATTCTCCATTATGCCCCTGCTTTAAATGCTATCTTCTAACTTCCCCTTATCAGTTGCCTTTTGTGTGTTGTCTTCCCCCCACAGATTAAAATCTCCTGGTTTTATTTTTTCATATTTATGTTCCCAGTGCTTAGTGCAATGCCTGGCATATAGTAGGTGATTAATACATGCTTATTGACTAGTGACTGGCCCAAGTTTACAGTAAATTCTCAAGATATCTGTGGACCTCAATATGTCTCTTTGTGTGAACCCATTCTCCTAGCTTGGGGAGTATCCAAAGTCTATAGAAATCAATTATCCCCATTATTAAAATTATGGCCACACCTTCAGCTGATGTATTGTTGGGTTTATAATGGTCCTTAGCACACTCCAAGATTATATTGTCTCCTCAAAAAAGACAACAGCGTTTCTGGGTTTGGATCAGTGCAGCACAGGAGTTGAGGAGAGGGTAAGAATGGCTCCTAGAAAACACAGAAATAATAAGAAAAGAAGGAAGGAAAAAAAGGAAAGGAGGAAGGAAGGAAGAAAGGAAGGAAGGAAGGAAGGAAGGAAGGAAGGAAGGAAGGAAGGAAGGAAGGAAGGAAGGAAGGAAGGAAGGAAGGAAGGGGTTTAGCAAAAATGAAATGGGAAAATACAGACATTTTACTATGCGAGAAAGGGAAAGGGGGAGTCTTGCACGAACGAGTCTATGACTACAGTCATATTTGTCAGATTGCCCAGAAAGTGTCCACTTGCAACCAAATATTTATATGGAAACGGTTGTACAGAGAAATTCCAGTTATTACAGTAAGTACAGTGGGTGTTACCCTAAATCTGGGCTAAAGAAGATTTAGTCAAATATTTATATGTTGCATATACTTTCTGTTTTCTTAAACACATCTATAACAAAAAGTTTTTCATTTAATATTATAGTTTACCTAAGAGTAAACTTGATGGCTGATTTCATATCCATTTCACATAACCTTTTAATAAAGTTTGAAATCCACAAGCTCCTCCTTCATTATACTACATCCTCAGGCTATAGAAGAAAAATGACAGTTAACAAGAGTTCCTTACCTTCACAGCTGAACTTCCTGCCCTAACCTGTTTTCTCTTCACAGAGGAAGGGGCAGAGGGAAACTATTGAACATTACCTGGTTTGGTTTTTTTCTTGTGGCCTTACATCTTAGATCCAGATACTTTAGTGATTAAATTTTCTGTCTACCAAAAACTTGGAGGTGGGAGGAGGGCAGAAATTAAGTTAAAGTACACCACCACACAATTTCTGAATAAGGTTGTTTTGCCACGGTAACAGAATGAGCACTGGAAAGACCTTTCAGGGAAGGAGAACCTGAGTTTGAATCTTGCCTCAGGCATTTCTTAGCTGTGTTACCCCATAGGCAGGTCACTTAACTCCTCTGACTCTGTTTCCCCACCTGTAAAAAAGGGGATAAAAATAACACATACTTAACAGTGTTTTGAAAAACAATTTACATAATGTATGTAAAAGCTTATTGCATTTGAAATGATACATAAAGTGCCAACTATTGCAAGGAGCGTGATGCTGGGAAAAGAGTTGAATTTGGAGTGAGAAGATGGGAGGCCAACTCTGAGCTCTGCCATTTACTTCCTGTGTGGCCTTGGGAAAATTATAACCTCTCTAGACCTCCTCTGTTGTCTCATCTGTAAAACGAGGGGACTGGACTAAATCAGCGGTGTCAAACTCAAATAGAAAAGAGCCTCAAATCATTCATAAAGATCCGTGGGGGCCACATTCACTTTTTGTTGTTCAGTTATGTCTAATTTTTTGTGACCCCATTTGGGGTTTTCTTGGCAAAGATACTGGAGTGGTTTGCCATTTCCTTCTCCAGCTCATTTGACAGATGAGGAAACTGAGGCAAACAAGGTTAAGTGCCTTGCCCAGGGTCACACAGATAGTAACTGTCTGAGGACAGATTTCAACTCAAGAAGAGAAGTCTTCGTAACTCTAGGCCTGGCACTCTATCCATTGTGCCACCTACCTGTCTCTTATTGACTTAGAAAACCATATATTAACATTATCTATCATCTAGTGAATTTTTATTTATTTTGTTAAATATTTCCCAATTACATTTTAATCTGGTTCCAGTGTACTTAGAAGCGTTGCTGTTGCAATGGGTCCAGCAAGTCTAGTGTTTGACACCATGGAACTAAAGGTTTTTTCTTGTACCAGATCTAGGAACCTATGATTCATTTGCATTAATTTTCAAAAGATTGATTTAGAAGATATAATAAGGTGAAATATACCAGGCTAATTCTTGACTCAGATCTTTGCTTCTTTTTATTCTTATTTCCTCTAACCAGCGTTCAAAATAATTTTTACATGGTTTAGCATGTTCTACACTTTTCTAGTTAGCATCAAAATTCTATGGGTAAGCATTTGGAGACATAGAAAACTTTTTGTCAACCATAATTAGAATAGCACTAAGAACATATTTTTGTGAAAGAATCATTTTTTCTCTGTTTTCACTAACTTCTGGGGAATTCTTGCAGGGAATCTTCATGTTTGATTTGCAGATGATGAAAGTCTTTATGCTCTGGCTAAAAACCAGAGACAACAAGGTGTCCTCAGTGGAAGCCTGGGCAGAGATATTGGTAGCAGATGCCTTGTTTTCGCTGCTGGGTCAGAGTTTTACTTTGAGGTTAGTACTCACCAAATAATTTGTTTTATATTTTTTTTAAAGAACAACAACAAAAAAAACAAAACACAGAAAATATTTTTCTCCATCAAGAGTTGACTTTTTTCTTTAGTTAAAGCATGACCTGAGCCACCCAAGTCATAGCCTCCCTGACTTTGCCACTCTTATTGGTTTGTCACTATGGAAGCATAAGTTTATATGTTACCATCTCTTTTATGTTGTTTTACTTAACTTTATGTTAACTTACTTTATTTTGTGGGGGATACATTTTAGGGTATGCTGGGAATTTGTACGATATGCCAACATAAAATGTGTGTATGTGTGTGTGTATAGATAGATAGATATAGATATAGATTTTAAGGTGTTTATACTCTAGTAGTTATAGAGACAGTGAACATACTCAGGAAATACAAAATAATTAAATGTTAAAACAATGTGATCCATAGGCTACAAGTACAGCCAGTTCAGAGTGGTAATTATGGGCTAGAATAGCAAAGATTTCTCTATTGATGATTATGAAAACATCCTACATGAGATGTAAGAGGTAGCATGATGTTGTAGTGAGCTTGGTTCTGTGGCAGGAAGACTTGAGTTTCAAGTCTCTCCTTTGATATTACTGTGACCCTGGGCAGGTCACCTCACCTCTCAGGGTCTCTAGAAAACTCTCTAAGACAGGAGTGGGGAACCTTTGGCCTTGAGATCACATGTAACCCTCTAGGTCCTGTAGCGGCAACCACACTGGCATACCCAGGATGGGCGCTAGCAGAGGTTCTTGGCTTTACTAGGAAAACTAGCTGTTTAAGGGGTCAATAACCTCTTTTTTTTTGCCTTTTGGAGGGCAATTGGGGTTAAGTAACTTGCCCAAGGTTACACAGCTAGTTTTTTTGTGTGGGTGTTAAGTGCCTGAGGCCAGAACCAAACTTGGGTCCTCCTGACTCTGGGGCCAGCGTTTTACTCACTGCACCACCTAGCCGCCCAATAATCTTTTTAAAATTATGTTCACTAGTTCAGGGGAAAAGTCAGCACCCTGAACTTCAGAGAAAGTACAAGCAGAGAAATAAAGACCAACAGACAGAACTCTGACTATCTGAATCAACTATACACTTTACATACATACCTGGATCGAGAAAGCCTTTACATCTGAGCAGTCAGGGAGTTCTGAACATATGGGTCACTCAGAATCTCCACCAGGGAGTCACAAGATCCTTCTTATAAGTGAGCCCCCAAAGAAAAATACCACCTCAGAGTATATATACACTTCTCAGAGCCAGAAGGCATCATAACCCTCATGACTCAGTGTCTAGTTACAAATTAGCAAAAGATATGCAGGAGCCAAGATGGCGGCATAGAAGCAGGAAGACTCCCTGTGCTCCCCCTGTACCTATAAAAATGACTCTAAACAAACTTTAGGGCTACAGAAGCCACAAAGTGACAGAGAAAAACAAATCTCCCACTGAAAGCAGCCCAGCAGACTGGCAGGAAGGGTCCACTGCAGCAGGATGGTAGCAGAGCCCAGCCCTGCATGAATCTGTGGTTTTAGCCTCAGGGTGGCCACAACTATCCCTGGCTGGAGGGACTTCGGGAGAGGGGATCACCGGCAGCTGTGGCAGTTTCCAGAATTATCAACCCATAAATGCCAAAGACAAAGTGAGAGGTCAGTGGACTTTGGGAACAGGGGGTCCAGGAGTGTGATCCAGCCTCTGCCCCCCAGAGGAAGAAGCAGCTGAGATGTGGCAGCCAGAGCAGTGTGACTGCTTCAGAGCTCCTGGCCTGCAGATTGTAGGTGTACCAAGTGACCATTCTGAGGAATAACCACTCTTTCTTTAACCTGCCTGGATCTGAACTGCTATCTAAGGTGGAGGTTCTGAGCTGCATGACCAGTATACCAGAGCCAGTGGAGGCTTATGAGAGGGCACCCAACTAATAGCTCTGACAGATGCAAAAAAACCCAGAAATTTGGGACAGAGCTTTCCTCTCTGGAAGCAGAGTTCTACTGTGGCATAAAGCTCAAAAGTCAAGTAATTGAGTGGCAGCATGAGCAAGCAAAGGAAGCTAAGCAAGCACAGAAATCCAACTTTAGATTCCTATTTTGGGGACAAAAAGGATCAAAGCATGGAATAGGAGGAAGACAACAAAGTCAGAACTCTTGCACCAAAAGCTTCCAAGAAAAATATGAATTGGTTACAGGCCATAGAGGAGCTTAAGAAGGATTTTGAAAACCAAATAAGAGAAGTGGAGGAAAAATTGGGAAGAGAAATGAGAATGATGCAAGAAAATCATGAAAAGAGAGTTAACAACCTGACTGAAGAAAATAACACCTTAAAAAATAGACTAACTCAAATGGCAAAAGGGGCTCAAAAAGCCAATGAGGAGAAGAATGCCTTAAAAAGTCAAATTTGCCAGATGGAAAAAGAATCTCAAAAGCTCACTGAGGAGAATCATTCCTTCAGAATTAGATTGGAGCAAATGGAAGCTAGTGACTTTATGAGAAATCAAGATACTATTAAAGAGATCCAAAAGAATGAAAAAATAGAAGGCAATGTGAAATATCTCATTGGAAAAACCACTGACCTAGAAAATAGATCCAGGAGAAAGAATTTAAAAATTATTGGACTACCTGAAAGCCATGATCAAAAAAAGAACCTAGAAATCATCCTTCAAGAAATTCTCAAGGAAAATTGCCCTGATGTTTTAGTACCAGAGAGCAAAATAAAGCTTGAAAGAATTTACCAATCACCTCCTGAAAAAGATCCCAAAAAGAAAACTCCTAGGAATATTATAGCCAGTTTCTGGATATCCCAGATTAAGGAGAAAATATTACAAGCAGCCAAGAAGAAACAATTTTAATATTGTGGAAGCACAATCAGGATAACACAGGATCTGGCAGCTTCTACATTGAGCGATTGAAGGGCTTGGAATATGATATTCCAGAGGTCAAAGGAGCTAGGATTAAAACCAAGAATCACCTACCCAGCAAAACTGTATCGTGTTTCAGGGGAAAATATACTCATTCAATGGAAGAGAGGACTTTCAAGCATTCTTGCTGAAAAAACCAGGATTGAATAGAAAATTTGACATTCACATATAAGAAGGAAGAGAAGCATGAGAAGGTAAACAGGGAAAAGGAATCATAAGGACTTATCAAAGCTGAACTATTAACATCCCACCTGGAAAAACGATAATTGTAACTTATGAAACTTTTCTCAGTATGGGAATAGTTGAAGTGAATAGAAATGTATATATGTATAGGATGGTATATGGGCATATGAATACGTATGTGAGTGTGTGTATATATGTGTACAGGTATACATAGATAGAGGGCACATGACCAATTTAACAGGAAGGGATGATACTTTAAAGGTAAAATTGAGGGGTGAGAGAGGAATATAATGAGAGGAGATGGGGAGAGACAGAATGGGGTAAATTATCTCATATAGGAGAGGTAAGGGCAAACTGTTACAATGGAGGGGAAGAACAGGAAGGTAAAAGGAAATGGGTCGACCTTAATGTCATTGAATGTGGCTAGGGGAGGGAATGACATACACACTAAACAGGGTATCTCACCCTACAGGAGAGTAAGGGGGAAGGAAACGAGAGGGGGGATGATGGAAAGGAGGACAGGCTGGGGGGAGGGAAGTTGGAAGCACCCGCTTTTGAAAAGGGACAGGGTCAAAGTAGAGAATAGAACAAGTGGGAGGTGGGATAGGAGGGAGGGAAATATAGTCAGTCTTTCACAATATATCCACTATGGAAATGTTTTGTATAGGTACACGTGTATAACCTATATTGACTTGCCTATCTTCCCAGTAAGGGTGGGTGACAAGGGAGGAAGGGAAAGAATCTGGAATCCAAAGTTTTAAAATCAAATGTATAAAATATATATATATATATATTGCGATTATTATTTTCTTTTTTTCATGCAACTGGGAAATATGATATTTAGGCCCTGGGGTATAGAGATCCATCTTGCCCTACTGGAAAGTCAGAGGGGAGCTGGGGGAGGACATAGGAGAGAGTAGATTAGAGGAAGGGGTATACAGTAGGATTGCTGTTTTGGGGTGATTGGTAGGGGAAAGACAGGGAGAAAATTTGTAATTCAAAATTTTGTGCAAATGAGTGATGTAAACTAAAAATAAACATAAAATATAATTAAAAAAAAGAAATTAGTAAAAGATGTGAAAGTCTTCCTACAAACAAACCTCCCCTAAGCAAGTTCCCCTTAATGGGCTCCACTTGAGGCCTCTTAATGGGCAGGGAAGATCTTATATCCCATTAACATTGCTGGTTCTCAAGTGCAGCCCTTTGACTGCCAAAGGCTATAAGTTAAAGCTGTGAAGTTTGGATTTATTCAAAGGGCTGCCCTAGAGGGCCACATGTGGTTCCCTACCCCTGTCTAAGACTATGAATTGTAGGGCAGATGACAATTTGTTTTGATGGAGGGCATTCCCTAAACCACTGACATCAAAGGTCCAGTCCAAGAAATGATCGCAGAAATACTTAAAAATTCATATAACTACTCATCTGTTTATCATATACAGCTTTGATACCGTTAAGTGGCACGACATATAAGAGTGCTGCATCTAAGGTCAGGAAGACCTGAGTTCAAGTGTGACCTCAGACATTTACTAGTTGTATGACCTTGGGCAAGTTACTTAACCTGTATACTTCAGTTTCTTCATCTGCAAGATGGGTATAATAATAGCACCAACCCTCCCAATGTTGTTATGAAGATTAAATGAGATAATATTTGTAAAGTAATTTGCAAATCTTAAAGCATTATATAATGCCAGCTATTATTAGCTATTATTATCATTATTATTAGGGGCTGTGGGAACCAGGTCTCTCATTAAACCTGTAAATGGGGGGTCCTGGTCATTATGCCAGACACCATTTTACTTAAAAACATCAAAGAATAGCACGATATAGGAATAATCATTCAAATTTGGTTTTATTACAATCTATACTCCATTCAGCTATTAAATTGTTCTTCATAAAACCCTACATCTAACCACATCACCCAGCTCCCCCTATTCAATAAACCAGTAGTTCCATTTCACCTCCAAATATAAAGTATAAATTTTATCAAATCTAAAATGTTTGCATGTTGTAATGCATTTCATTAGACTGTGAGCTCCTTGAGAGTAGAAACTGTCTTTTTCCATTCTTTGTATACCTTTGGCATATTAGTTAGTTATGCCTGGCATATTAGTCAGTTGACTGACAGACTGAAGCAACCCAGTCACTGAGTTTTATCTCAGGTTAAGAAACATGGGACAGAAAAAGCAAACCGATAAGATGATGTGATGGGCTTTCTAAGGATGATTAACATTCCATTGAGTTGTATCATAAAGATCTTCCAGAAGCTGTTATTTTAATCAGAGGATGCTACTGCTGATGTAATCATTGTTAATTTATTGGACTTTCCATTGTCAGCAGGTCTTGTTCCTCTGCTATTTAAATAAACAAGATCATTTATCTGTTACATTTCTAAGAAGTGAGGCCTTTATTGAAATGCTGTGGTCATTGGAGGAAGAGGAAGGAGAAATATTGGTAGAAGGAATGAGGATAGAGAAAAGCGAGAGAAAAACAACCAATCAAAGAAAATGCTTGGGGGAAAATGAGGAAATACGAAATAAATCTCACAAATACAGTTACAGAAAAAATATAAATGAAATAAGTTTCGGAGTCTCCATCTTTGAAGTTATTAAAGGATGACTGCTTACCACCTGCCTTTTCTGGCATCCTTTCTCCTCACTACCCCCTTTCCCCAAAGCTTTTATAATTTAAAACTTTTAATTTGAGATAGAAGAATAGATGATCAAATTTGTTAGCATTTAGGAGTAAAGTAAGAGTCTACAGGAGCTGAGTAAGAGCTAGAGGAATACCTATACGCAAAGTCAATGAGCTTTAGTAACTGAACTTTGTACTATTTATTATGATTGTTCACAACAACTTAATTCCTTTTTTCCTGATTTTTGGTTGTGTCCCTGGACAATTGAGCTTGCCAGGCAAGAGACCTCCAGAAAAATAAGGTATTAACTATAATTTTATCCTGGCCTCCTTTTCTTCCACCTTTACTGTAGAATTTGTGCCTTTGAAAATTCATTGTTATAGCTCAACTCCAGGGATGAAGAGATAAAGAATCTGGCTATGTCAGAGTTGGAGATGTAATACATGTCAAGTATTGTATATTCTGACAGATGTAGTCACTAAATTGGTTGCTTTTGTTGAAATGTTTTTTTTTTATTACAAAAGAGTGTTCATTTGGGGGTGGGGTATAGCAGAAAATGAGTGTGGTGTAAAAAAAATAAAAGACAAGTATAAATTTTTTTAAAAGATATATGCTCTGAAGATATCAAATACAGAAACAAATGTCCAATATAAACCAAAATATTTATACAATATTTTTGTGGTAGCAAAAAAAAAAGATAGAAAAAAAGTGTGTGCCCATCAAGTGGTAAATTGCTAAAAAAAAAAATTGTGACATTAATGCAATGAAATATTATGATATAATAAGGAATGATTGATATGAAGAATTTGATATGGGAAGATTTGTAGGAATGAGGGTGTCTGACATAATCAGCATTAAAAGAGTAATATATACAATGACTACAGCAATGTAAGTGAAAAGACCACTAACAGAAGGGAAACACTGAATCACTGAAAAGACAAGAGTCTTAGGAGTTCCTGAGTCATAATGAGGAAACATCCCCATCTCCTCACTGCAGAGAAGTGAGGAATTACTAGGAATATGGGACATGTTGTTAGATTTAGTCACTATTTTGGGGGTTTTTTGCTTCTCTGTTTATAATAAAATAGGTAATAAAATAATAGCTAGCATTTATAGAGACCTTTAAGGTTTTCTAAGAACTTTACAAATTATCCCATTTTAACTTCACATCAATCCTGGGAGGTAGATTCAATTTATAAAGGTTAGGGGATTTTCAGAAATGGCTATTATATAACAAAAAACATTTTATATTTTATAATGTGTATATGTATACACACATATATACACAATACATATATATATAACAAGTATACATACCTACATATACACATACATGTATATTGTATACATACACACATATGTATATATAAAACAAAAGATCAGTAAGATGTGATATATAACAAATAATGTATATTATATAATGTATGATACAGTATATATGTAATATAAGTAAATATATCAGTAATATACATATAAGTATATGTGTGTTATATATTATATGTGTGTATAGTATATTATATATATTCTATGTATATACATAGGCTGTATATATTTGTATTGTTGCATATCACATATGCATATATTACTGATATCTTTTATTTTTGTATCAGACATCAGTAATAGATGTATATGTATACGTGTATGTGTGTGTGTGTGTGTGTGTGTGTACATCTCCTGACTATGCCTTTTTACTATCCCCCATTGCTGGAAAGCTCTCCTCATGTCCACCTCCTGCCATCTCTGGCTTCCTTTCAAGACTCAGCTGAAATCTTATCTTCCCTCCCCTTTGACTTCTGCCTCTAACTTCCTGGCCTCCTCGAATTCCCCCAGGTCACCTCCCCTTCCAACCCTGTAGGAGGGACATGAGAAGCAGAGACTACAAAGGGGGTCTTGTCTCTTCATTAGAAAGTAAACAGCTCTTCCTCTTCCCCTGGGAAGGAAGCAGAGCCTCCCCAGAAGCCAGATCCTGGAGTAAAGCTCTGGTTTCCCTCATTCTAGAAATAACTCTTAGTACTAAGTGGAGAGAGGACTGGGCTGGCTTCAGAGTTTGAAGATCTGAGGACAAACCTTGGCTCTGTCATTATTTAGTACCTGTGATTCTTGGGCAAGTCTCTGGGCCTCAGTTTCCTCACTTGTAAAAATGAGGGTGTTAGATGATCTCTAAGGTCCTTTCTAGTTATCTGTCTATGGCTCTATAAAAAGCACTATTTCCAAAGTGATGCTAACATAATCGGTCACCTCTGTGCTGGGGTGAAAAGATCACTCGATTCTGAATCAGAACGCCTAGGTCCAAACCCCAGGTCTACCATTCACCTGTGCCTCAGTTTCTCCATCTGTAAAATGGAAGATAAATAGATGGAGTAGAGGCATAGAGAGAAGCATGCGTTCCCAATTACAGCCAATGTGCTGATTTACTTTATTTGATTATATGTATTTATTAAGAGGAAGGTTTTCTACTTGGAGGCTGGAGGTGGAGTAGGGGATTACAGGGCAGTGAGGGATATGAAAGGAAAAAAGAATACTTAGTCAAATTTAATGTAATTAGATTTCTTTTAAAAATGGGAATTTTGTGGGTGGCTCAGTGGGGCAGTGAATAGAGCACCAGCCCTGAAGTTAGGAGGACCTGAGTTCAAATCCAGCTTCAGACACTTAACACTTACTAGCTGTGATATTGGGCAAAGTCACAACCCCAATTGCCTGCCTTCTCCCCTCCAAAAAAATAAATTAAAATGGGAATTTTTATATAGCACAAGCTCACAGTTTCTTATATAATCCTTTCTGTTCTTTTATTTGTTTGCTTATGGGCATCTTTGTGTTTGTTAATTATTGATAAGTTCACAATAAACAAGAAAAGTTAGTTAAAAAAAAACCAAAATGAAGGTTAATAGTACCTGCACTACCTACCCTAGTAGAGCTATTGTGATAATTAACTGGATAATGGAGGAAAAGTACTTTATGAATTGTAAAGCTATGTACATTTCAGCTCTTACTATATCATTTTTCCTCCAATTTCTCCAGAAGAGAAAATCCCCTTCTTTTAGCAGTAAAAGGGAAAGTTTTTGTCACCATCACGTATGCCCATATTCCTTTCTATAATGTTTTTCTCATGTCCAACAGTTAGGCAACAAAATTTCTATTCATCAGTTTCCATGCTTTTTAGTTTGGAGTCATTTCCAAAAGCTTAGGCAAAGAGAGGAGCTCAGAATCAGCCATTTTTAAAGCTCACTTCTGTTGGTCAATGGTGAATGGAGTGTTTGTGTCATAATTAAACTTTATTAGTCTCTAATGCCAAGAAAGGGCTCTTTCTGTAAACAGAGATGCCCACCCCTTCTTTAACAGAACTATTATCACTTGAAGATCCTATGCTTTCTTCCCAAGAGGAAAGCAACCACTATCTCAAAGTTATTCTAAGTTAAACACTGGATGATGCTACATCAGACTTTTCTTTGGTAACTTTTTCCCCACCTAGTTTTACTATTCTACTTTTTATCCTGGGCATTCTTTTCTAGGCATGTGCCTTGAAAAAAAAGAAGCATTTTTTGGTTAACATTTTTCTAACTTGTGGTGGAGTATATGCTTTGAGGGGGCAGCTAGGTGGTATAGTGGATAAAGCACTGGGCCTGGAATCATGTTCCTAACTTCAAATCTGGCCTTAGGTACTCACTAGCTATGTGACTATGTGACTTAACCCTGTTTACCTTAGTTTCCTTATCTGTAAAACAAGTTGAAGAAAGAAATGGCAAACTACTCCAATATCTTTGCCAAGAAAACACCAAGTGGGATCACAGAGAATTGGACAGCACTGAAACAACTCAACACACACACACACACACATAAATATACATACATATACACTTTGAGAGTCAAAAATATATTTTAAAAATTACTAAAGTATAAGAGGAATTTAGAATTAGAAGGGAATCCAAATATCTCATTTACAATTCTTTCATTTTCAGATTTTTTACTTTTTCTTTTTTTTATTGCTGATTCTTTTGGAAAATTTGCAGAGGTCACTGCCAAATCCTGAATAAATATTTTCCAAGGAAACTGATTTTCCATTCTGATTTAATCAAGTGAGTTCAGGTAGATTCGCAATGATTATTTCCTTTTGTTGCCTGGTCTTGTTCTGGTAAGTACTTTGCCATTTAAAAACCCTAGAGAATTTTTGCCTAATTCTCTACTTGATTTTCTATCTGTCTCATTCATGTAGGAAATAATTAAGAGAAATCTGGACATTTCATCAGAGATGGACCTAAAATCCAAGTTCTAGTCCTAGCCTAGAAAAATGCTAAGTGTCTTTGGGGTCACTCCTAGCTCTATTCTCCATATTCTGTATCCATGAATTTACTTGGTAATATCTGCACCCCATTTACTTCATAAGTATATTATGGGAATTAATTGGGTAAGGTCCAGGGTTGTTTTAACTTTTGAAAAGTTGATATGTAAGCAAAATGATGATGACAATATATTCACTATATTATTAAATACTATAATTATGTGATTCCACATAATGTATGGTAATTATGATATGCTGGTTCTAAATATCTTGAGCACTTTTTACTCAGTATGAGTCATTAACCCCTCATTCAATTCAATTAAAATTATTTATTGCATGTCTACTCTGTGTGGGAGACAGAGACACAAATATTGTGCCTGCCCTCAAGGAGCTTACAATCTAATTGGAGGGATTAGACAAAAACCACAAAGTCAAGAGTATCAAAAAAAGGTACAAAGTTATAGAGTTCAAAGAAGGGAGACTGCATCTGGCTGGAAGGGAATCGAGAGGGCTTCACTGATAATGGGTTATTTGAATTAGGCTTGGGAGAACAGGCATAAGAAAAAATAATGTGGATTTTAGAATGAGTGAACAGAGTGGGCACAGTCACAAAAACAGGAAATGGTGTTCAGATCACACAACTAGCCCAGTTAAGATAAAGAATAGAGTGTGTGTAAAGGAATAATGGGTTTGAAATCTGGAGAGTTAAGCTGAGGCCATATTGTGAAGAGTAAGATGCCAGACTGAGAAATTCCAGTTTGATTCTGTTGGTTGTGGGGAATTATTGATAGTTCATGAGCAGGAGAGAAATATAATCAGAGTTGTGCTATGGTAAAATGGTTACAATGGGTTTAATCCTTATTATAGGACAAATCACAATAGCAGAGCATTAATGACAAACTGGACTGTGCTGTATTTACCGATTAGAAAATATTTTCTGCTTTTCTAGGGGCAGCTATAGAATATATACTATTTGAGGGCATGAAATCCTTCGTTTTTTTCTTTGTATCCCCAGCATTTAGCACAATTCTTAACACATAAAATGTGTTTGATTAATGCTTATTGGTTGCTTGATTTACCTGACCTATACCTTTAAAGAATGACCATTATTTTAAGAATTAGATTCTGGGAAAAGTTTTTAAAAATTCAGGGAAGTCAGTAGAGGAAAATATCTCAGATATGGGTCATGTAGTGCCTTCCTTCATGTATGATAATAGCCCTAGTTATGGATTGTGGAAACATCTTAATCTAGCTATCCCATTCTCCTTCAAATCATTATACTTTAGACCACACAGTTCAGAGGCTATGTTGCTGGTTTGCTGCCTGCGGGCCAGGAAGGATTCTGCATTTTTCTGACGCTTCCATCATCAGCCTCTTGAAATACCGCCACTGAAACTAAGTGTGTGTGCCAGACTCTCAGTCACCAGACCTTGGTACAAACTGGGCCCAGAAAGGAGTCTGCAGAAAGCCCCAAGCAGATGAATTTAAATCTTGGCAATCAGCAACTGGCCAGTTGTTGAACAACACCTTAGTTGCCCGAGGCTTATCCTTTGATTCTTGGGCTTTCTCTGTCACATTACACCTGCTACTATAATTGGGAATAATTATTACTGTAATTGGGAATAATGTTACTTTTTTCAACTGATCTTCATTCTCTCTTTTTTTTCCTATTTTCCTTTGCCTTCCTTTTTCTTCCCTTCCCCATTCTCTTTCCTTTCCCCTTTCCTTCCCTTCCCTTCTTTCTTTGTCTCCTCTCTCTTTCTCTCTCTCCCCCTTCTCCTTTTCTGCTGCCTCTGAATTTTGGGAGAATATGTGTTGAATCTTTGCTGCAGATGGCAGGTTTCATTAGCCTGATTGAAACAATTCTTATTTTCTGCTTCTTCTCTAGCAGAGGCCACATTTCTCATGTCTGCATTGCTTCTGGAGCTTCCAACTCATGTCTCCAGAGCATCGTTTTCTGGCTACTAATACTAATAATTATGTGATCATAATCCTGAGGAGAAAGCACCTACTATGTCAAAGACAAAGTCAAATACCCCTTTTGCTCTTTTAAAAAAATAAACCAAAAAAGAAAAGGAAAATGTTTCAAGTAATTAAAAGAAAAAGCCAGTAGCTAATGTCTCAATTATGATCTCTAGCTTTTAACCATCACATGCATTTAAGTGTTTACAAGTTGAAAATTAAGGCCTACAGGCTTTCTAATGAAAGTGACTGATATTTCAGCCATAGTACTGGCATTGCTCTGAGTGCACAAATACCCTATAATGACAATGATTGGCATATACAAATAACAGTTTAGTTCCAATGCCAAAAAAGGATGTTTTTTTCAGCCTACTCAGAGCTTGAAGTAGTCATGAATATTCTCTGTATTTAGAGGGTACAGGGGAAGGAAAACTGAGTTTCAAATATGGTATTTTAGATACTTGACTAGCTGTGTGAATCTTAGCAAGTCACTTAACCTCTGTCTGTCTCAGATTCCTCTGTAAAATGGGGATAATAACAGCAGGGCTGTTGTGAAGATCAAATGAGAAAATATTTGTAAAGCACTTAGTGCAGTGCCTGGAACATAGTAGGTGCTAAATAAATGCTTGTTCCTTCCTTATGCTGCAGAAGAAACAAGCTGTTGTTCATCCTTCATTCTCAAAGAGGACTGATACCAATGGACTATTATCTTCTTGGAGTAGTAGATAGAAATTTGTCCTTGGAAGAGAGGGGGGTCTAGGGCCAGCTAGGTGAGACAATGGATAGAACGTTGGACTTTGAGTCGGGAAGACCCAAGTTTGACTGTTGCTTCAGACACCTACTAGCTGTGTGACCCTGGGTAAGTCACTGAACCATTCTCAGCCTCAGTTTCCTCATTTATAAAATCGAGAAGATAATAATAGCACTTAACTTACAAGGTTGTGAGAATCAAATAAGATGACATATATATAAAGTATTTTACAAACTTAAATGCTATCTATTATCATTACTAAGTGCTACATCTAATTTATATTAGCTGCGACCCCAAAAGTTATTTAATCTCTCAGTACTCCCAAGCAATTCTCTAAGATAATAAATGATACAGGTTCCTCACTGGGAGCCCCATACTCTGAGGAAATCTTGATAAAGAAAAAATCTCTAGAAATGGTTGGTAAATACTTTCTTTGGCTAGAAAGGGGTAACTGTTCTGTTATAGAATGAACTGAATTCACGAAATAAAATAGTATTCAGTAGAACAGAGGTACATACATGTCTTAGATGATATTCCTATGTATTAATTCTCACACTAGTTTTGTAAGACTGACTCAAAAAGGATTCATACTCAACCTGAAGTCCTGTTAACTCTGCCCTCCTCTCTCCCCCTTTCCCCTGCCACTGCCTTGAGAAAACTTGAACCATCTCCAGCCCCTGAGCAAATCTGGTCCTTGGCTTTTTCATTGGGTATATGGGGGGTATTGTTCTGGTCACTGCCACTGTAAACCAGAAAAGAATTCTTTCTGTTTTGTCTGTGGAACTTTAAAAGTTTAAGATTTAAAAAGCTTTGAAGGATAGTTAATTAACATTTCAGGAAAAAAAAAACTAGAAATATGACCTCTGCTGTACCTCAAGCATGTAATCTGTACGATGCATAAGCATGATTTAGAAACAAAAAATATAATCTTGGGAAAGTCGTTATAGATAATAAGCACTCAAAGGCTCAGGGCCTAAGTGAAGAAGAGTTCACTCAGTTTTACAGTTGTGTCCGACTCTTAATAATACCATTTGGGGTTTTATTGGCAAAGATAGTGGAGTGGTTTGCCATTTCTTTCTCCAGCTCATTTCACAGATGAGAAACTGAAGCAAACAGAGTTAAGTGATTTGCCTGGGGTGATATAGCTGGTAAGTGGCTGAGGCTGGATTTGAATTCACAAAAATGAGTCTTCCTGACTTCAGGCCCAGCAGTCTATCTACTGTTAACACCTAGCTGCCCAAGTGAAGAGTAAGATTTAACGTTAGCAATGCAAGAACACTCTACTTAGAGGCAACTGAACACCTCTCTCCCTTTCTGTGTGTGTGTGTGTGTGTGTGTGCAGCTCATAGAAATCTTAAAATGGATAAAGCTTTATAAATGGGAGGATGCCCACTAGCCCTTTACCTTAGGGCACTAAAGTTTAGAGGACACTCCAAAATTTAACATAGGCGTAGGAATTGCTAGGGTAACTAATTCATCTTCCTGTGAATGGAATCTGTCTTTATTATGTCTTTTTTTTCTTTTTGGAGGGCAATTGGGGTTGACTTGCCTAAGGTCACACGGCTAGTTTTTGTGTTAAGTGTCTGAGGCAGGATCTGAACCCAGGTCCTCCTGACTCCAGGGCCGGTGCTCTATTCACTGCACCACCTAGCTGCCCCCTCCAGTATTACTTTTACCTCATAAATGACAAAACTGATTTAAAGCACAATTCCAGTGCTTAGAACAGTGCTAAGAGCATAGTTAGAGCTCAATAAATGTTTGTTGACTGAATGACTGGTGCCTATTTGATGCTGCTTGCCTGGGCTAGCCTTATCTATTGGATGGGGTACTAAAATTGCTGGTTACTGTTCCATGTCCACATCCTTTATTTAATGGAAGAGGAAGCTGAGGCCAGGGAGGTTCTATGAAAGACATATCCAAGGTTACATAGTGGTTTAGTGGCAGAACCTTGATTAGAACTCATCTTCTTTTCCCCAGTATGGAACTCTTAAATATCTCTCTCTGTCTCTGTCTCTGTCTCTGTCTCTCTCTCTCTCAATCTCTCTCTCTCTTTCTCTCTCTCTCTTTTCCTTTCCTTTTTCTTCTTGTCTCTCTTCCTTACCTTCTTTCTCTCTTCCCCCTTTTCTCCATTTCCTGACCCTTCATACTCCCTCCTTCTTTCTTAATCAGCCATAATTTGGAATTGAAACATCAAACTTTTTTTATAACTTACACAAGAAAGATTTGTGTTCTTGTTGCAGATTTTAACATCAGACTTGTTGAATCGTTTACATTTGTCTTTCAAAAACATCAAAGCAAATCCTCAAACTAATTATAATAGTTTGCTTTGTATTTTTCTAGCTTTTGTTTAATGTTCCCCCCCACTTCCTTTTCAATACAGAAAAGGGGGGGAAATGTTCTCCATTTACCAGTCCTAATGGAACCCTCCAACAGCCCCACCTTTTGGAAGACATTCAAATGGGGTGGGGGGGTGGAAGGAGTGGGAAACAGTGCACCCAGTTGGAGTGAGTCACATAGGCCCTTCCTGGTGCTTTTCCATACCGCATAGCAGTTCCAAAGGGCCTAAAGGTCTTGGGGATATTGAGTTATAGTCCTGAGATAGAAAACTTGGTGGAGTTCATAGTCAAACATGGAGCCAGGAAGACCATGTTTGGATTCCTTCCTCTCACAAATGTGAACTATGTGACCTCTGTTGTTGTCATTTGTCCTTTGTTCTCTAAGAGGACCATGATCAGGGAGGTGATGCTGTAACAAGAAAGTGAACTGGATTTTAAGTGAGGTAGGGTTATGCAGTCACCAGCAAATCATTTAATCTCTCAAAGCTCTAGGCAACTCTCTTTAAACTACAAATTGTTGAGAAGGTGCTTTCCTTCACTGGTAGAGGAAATTTCCTCATCTGGAAGTTTCCTATACCAATGACATCATAGCCAAAAATTCCTGTCCCTATAGAACTAAGCATGCTGTGTCCCTTTAACATCAGAGCAGGATATCCTGGCATGGGGAAATTTTGAAGAAACATTTTGGACTGTACTTGAAAGGAGACGTTTCTGATCAATTCAGTAGAAGTTTTCTCATGGAGGTATCCTGAGAATGCCTTTGCACAAAGCACTTTTGGTAGTGATAATAGTGGCAGCAGCTAAACGGAGAATATTTGAATAGGGCAAACTGTGGCTCTATGCCTACTAGAGTTCGGGAACACTATTCCTATTTTTTATTATTTTATTTTTCTCAGAAGAATAAAATTGTGAAATTCCAAAAAAAGGGGGAGGCAATGGTGCCCCCTTCTTAAGGAGCAATTTAAGATGAATTTTGAGATATCCAAGGGGAACATCTTGGCTAATTGTGTAATTACATCCTACTGTATAAGGTGGTACAGATTCTCAAATAAATGGATTCCTTAGGTCTAAGTCATCTATAGGTAGCTTAAAGCCTGGGAATTGTGTTGCTGATTACTCATAAATAATAAGGTCATAATATGGGTCATAATATGATAATATGAGCCAGGTGAGTGAAAAAGAGTAATGTGATCTTCTTCTTTTAGCTTTTATCCTGGCTCAAACTCACTTGCATGCCAACCCAGACAGTAGCCTGGAAATTTCTAAACTTAAGTCAAATAGTTGTCTGTTGCAAAGGACAGTGATCCAGCTTTAGACACAAGGAATTAAATGAGAAAATTTAATCTTAGTTTGGGGCACTCCATTGGTCTTTGCTCTGTGGTCACTTTAGCTGGGTGTGGTGGTTTGTATAGTTTCTGCAGTCACTTTAGCTGGGCGTGGTATTTTATATAGCCTTAGGATGGAAGAGTCCACCAGGCTGCCTCTATTAAGGAGAGAATTTCTAGTCACTACACTATAGCAGATGGGAACTGAGATGACCAGTAGGTATTCCTGAAGATTCCAGCAGAAACCAAGAAAGTCATCAAAAGAAAATTCTACATTCTCATGCTCAGTGGAGCAAAGACATTATCAATCAAGAGACCACTGACTCACATAGCATGGACTACAAGGCATATCTAGCAAAGAGCTGGCCCAACTAGGAATGTGATAGTTATCAGCAGAAGATGGTTCATCTCTGCAACACCAGAGATATGAATAGCCCCTCTATATGTATTCTAACCACTCATATTCCCTATGTGTGTTCCCTTCCACTTGTGTTTCCCAAATATGTTCACTCTTTCTAGTAAGCGTGTATATATATGTGGGAGAGTATGCCACAGAAAAATGTTCTATTATTACTTTTATTATTATGATCTTTCATTAGACCTTTTCTTTGAATGAATTGTGTTCTCTGGCTGACTGGTTAAGTAAAGAAATTAATGGGGTGGAGTGGGAAGGAAGGGGTTGTGATCGATGGTTTCAAGTAGATATGTACCACTGAGTACTCTGAACCTGAGAAAGGTTTTCTAGGGGCCCTACATATGAGAGTGAGATGCCCTCAGGTGCTATACATAATTATAAATAATTGTGTGGGACACAAACATAATTACAAATAAATGTATGCTTAAATGCCCATTATCATTATTTATAGCACTTATTTCTTTATTTGATGTTGATGCAGCAAGGGAATCATTTAAAAAGAGAAACTTTCCAATTTCCCAACTCATCATTTATTGTGAATAATTAAAATCAACATCGGACTCAAATACAGCTCTTAATCACCTGTACTAATGAGAAATATGGTTAACATGTGAAAAGTTAACAAAAATGCCAAGGCTTTTTATCTATGATTCTTAGGTTCAATTCTCTCCTTCAGTTCCATGAGAATACTTGCAATGCCCTGTAGAAGGACTGAGTAGACCCTCTCTATGAAGTTTACAGCTATTACTCAGGCTGGTCAGGCTTATGCCTGTCTAGCCAAGAGAATACTGAGACTGACAGCTATGTACACTTATAAAGAAGTGGAAAAGGTGCAGTTGTAGGGTCTATAGTAGGTCGTTCACTGTGGATTATTATTCGTCACCTATTAATATTTTTTGAATCTAACTTTATGTGACAAGGGATTGTTTGAATGCTCACCTCAGTAACTCTTCAGGAATGCTAGAGATGGTAATAGGGAATTTTGGGGTTCCTCCAAGTCCTGGGTTGACCCCAAATATTCTTGTTTTAGGTCTCCATAATTTTGGGTCCACCCAACTTTGTATTTTGGCTTCCCCTGTATTTTGGCTTCACCCAAATTTTATTGAATATTTATATTTATTCATATCCATGTCAATCTGCCTTGTTCTCATATTGTAATCTTGGTAAAATTGCTTAACTGTGTACATGTGGTTTGTGTGGGGGTGCCCTTGTCTAAATCCTATATAATGTAAACCTTCTAGAGCCTGGACTAGAGGGAGCCACTTCTCCTTTCCGACTTGCTCTCCTCTACCAAATGACCCAATACATTTCTTTCTAAAACTATCTCAGGTTTTGAGTTTTGTTCTCCTGAACAACACACATCTATGGCAGATCTATAGTGCATGAGACAAGGAGTTGGGGGAAATGGCTATGAACCCCACATGGAAAAGTTGCTATTGTTGAACAAGCAAATCAGTAAAATCTTCAGATTTGATCCATATGGCTCCATAACTTACCATAAGAAGCTGTATGTATAATCTTCTTGCTACAGGGTAAAATATGTCCTAATTTTTTGTTGAACTTCTATCCACTCAGGAGAATTCATGCAACCATTCTTCCATTCATTCATTCATTCATTCAACCACTCAGTAAATATACTACTATATTTCACCATAATCATCACTACCATATAATCGTCGCACCATTTTTTTCAATCCAAAAACTGGTTTGTAACCTTTCATCCGTGATTGTCATATGGTAAATTCTGTTCATCACTCCCACTTGAAAGGTAAACAGAGCAGCAACGTATTCATCAGTGGCATATGGATACTCATTTTTGTAAGCCACAATCCTAGAATTCTCAGCACACACGCATTGTCACTATATATAAAGCCAATTTGTATGGTTTGTGTAGAGCGCTGCAGCATTATTGGTATTGTCACTCAACCCCATAAAGAGCCAGAGGGGCAAGGGGAGGGGGGGGAGGGCAAGTGAAGTTGCCATGAGTAAGCCATGTGATATTGTAAGACTTGAATCTTCACCCACTAGCTAAACTGTACAGTTTGTCTGCCAGTAATATAGTTCAATAACAAATTATTTTTAAATAATACTGGCACAATTAAAAAAAAAACAGCCTAACATAATGGTTATGGTGGACTGGTGGACTCTCCCATCCTAAGGCTATATAAATAATAACTTTTTTTGCAAAACAAACATCATAAAATCTGCAATGATTATGCAGTAAAATATGGTAACTGGGAACTATGGTACCCATTAGGGCACCATAAGGCTATGAGGGATACCTTATGATAACAGACCCTGTCCATATGTGGGGTGCATATGTAGAGATGTGCATTAATATACACTGTCTGTTGAAGGACTTATTTTTAACTTGGATGCTAGTGACTCAGTTCCCCAGGGGTGGGAGTTCAGGGATAGATATAAGGCATATGAGCCCTATGACTCCAGTGGAAAGCAGAGAACTGAAGAGCAGGGAAAGATGATCCTCTTCTGTTCAATAGCCCTAAAATGTGTCTGCCAGCTCATCTCAGGAAATAAAAAGGGAGTCATTTGTCAGACGCCATGAGGTACAGGATCATAACTGAGTCGACATTTGGGCTAAGAAGGAAGCTTTTGCTGGGAATAGAAGGGGTGAGAGTGAGGGGGGCAAGGCTCAGTAAGGAAGCCATGGATGCTTAGCCTTTAGGACTAGTTTAAGAAAGGAGGAAACAAAAATTACCAAGGTCAGAGACAGTTATTATCAATCCGCACACATTTATTAAGCATCTAATATGGTCCAGGAGTGGTGCTAGAGATAACAATGGTAAAAATCAAATTGTCCCTGCCCTTCAGTTTGTTCCCCATAAACTATGGGGAATTTTGCTTGAGGCAAGCCACCCAGGATATGAAGGGATGGATAGAGAGTGAGAGAGAGAAGACTGAAAACTCCATAAGGACCTGGAGCCCGAGGAGATCGTGTAAAAAGTTAGGAAGGAACAAACCCCTCTTGTCTGGGAACCAAGAGGTGTCTCCAGGGCAATAGACAGTAAACTGAGGGCAAAGGAAACACAGGCATGAAACTCATGAAGAAAAACTGAACTAGAGGGATCTCGTAGCAGGAGCGCTTGACTCAAAGGTCTAGGGAAGGAACAACCCCCTCTTGTCTGGAGACACCTCTTGGTTCCCAGACAAG
>NW_027187289.1:2597688-2616957 GCF_028583685.1 Petaurus breviceps papuanus
TAAACCCTAGTTTCAATAAGGTTGAGTCATCAAACAGCTGTGCCAGATTGAATGTGTCTGATAGGATATAGAAGAATCTAACAATGGAGTAAGTTATATGGCAGAAAGGAGCTAATTAAGAATAAAAATAATTGACATTTATATAGTACTTTACATTAAATTATCTCATATGAGGCTCACAACAACCCTGTGAGGGAGTTGTTCATTTATTTTGGACTAGCCCTGTGATTTCACCTATGTAGGTAATTCCCAAGAGCATATAGCTGGTGCAGTAGATAGAACTGTGGGGCCTGGACTCAGGAAGACTCATCTTCCTGACTTCAAATCTGACTTCAGATATGTATCAGCAGCATGACCCTGAGCAAGTCACTTAACTCTGTTTTCCTCTATTTCCTCATCTGTTAAAATGAGTTGGAGAAGGAAATGGCAAACCACTCTTGTATCTTTGCCAAGAAAACTCCAAAAAGGGTCACAAAGAACTGTACATGACTGAAAAATGACTGAACAGAGAATTCCCAACATGGAAATTTCCTACAACCAATACTAATTAATCAGTGACTGTTCTGCAACTTAATCTTAGAAAGCTGCCTGGGGGAACCAAGTGATTGAATGGTTTTTCTAGGGTCATATAGCCAGCAGGTGTGTCAGAGATAAAACTTGAACCTAGAACTTCATAACCCAGAGCCTATGTTTCTAGCCTTGGTTTTTATGCCTTGATGCCTCTCAAGTTGAGTCAAGCAATCAATCAACAACAATCAATAAGCACTCATTCTATGTCAAGACGTAAAGATACAAAGAAAGAACAAAACAAACAAACAAAAAAAACAACCCAATCGCTCCCTTGAGAAACTTACATTTTAATGGGCAAAATAACATAAATAAGTCAGATATATACAGAGTCAATGAAAGACAACCCTATGTAAGAATGGGGTGATAAATTGAGATTGAATGAACCTCAAAGGAGAAGAGATGACCAAGTGATGGTGGTAGAGGAAAACAGCAATGTAGGGCAAAGAATATTTTGACCAGAGAGTAAATCATGGGATATCAGTGAAAATATAACCAATGCTGGAAAGGGCAATCAGAAATACAGTGTTATCAAGTGGAAGCCATTTTTAAATTTTATTTTTATGCATACTTGTATTGTTTTATACTCTATTTATATTATTTTTTTATTATCCACTTTTCAACAAAGAAATTGAGAGGTAATCCAATAAAGTGACTTGCCTATGGTCTCACAGGTAGTAAGTGTCATAAGACAAATTCAAACCCAAAGCACTCCCAATTCTTTCCATACTCCTTCCTTGATTCTCCCACAGGAAGAAAGAGTTAAAAAGAGTAAGGTATAGTTCCCTAGGGTTGACATATAAGACTATAATTTATTCTTAAGCTTGTGAACTAACAACCCAAACTATCCCCCTATTTGTTTATTATATTCTTTCTTTCTATATAGTTTCCTGTTGTATGTAACAGTAACCTGCTAAAAATGTAAGAGGGGTTGTGTGCTTTTTAAATTAAATTTTTTTATTATGATCTTAATCATCAACAAGCTTTTCAAGGTACAACAAAGAATAAGGGGGAAAGATTATATAAGAAGCCGCAAAATCCAGTTGTGAGTTATTTTCAAAAGAGAAGGAAAGTGGTTTTGTCCTCTCTCACAGTCTAAAGTGATTGGCAGGGAAACTCAAGAACAGAGAAGGAAAGGCAGCAGGAAAAGTCCAGAAGAGGGCATCAGTGAACCAAGTCTTGGGGCTTGCTGGTAGGAGCCCCACAGAGTGGCTCTTTACAGTGTTTCTTGAGCCCTATGACATCACTGGGAGATAAAAAGTCGAATAACACATGGCATCTCCAGGAGCTTAGAATCTAGAAAGGAAGATAAGGTATGTATACTACTAACTAACACAAGACAGTAATTAGGAAGTAGTAAGACCATGCTATAGGGGAATTCAGAGGAATGCATGAATTCATGAATGAAAAAGCATTATTAAGCACTTACTATCTATCAAGCATCATAGGAGTGAGAGAGAGCAGCTAGGTGAAGCAGTGAATAGAGCACAGGGCCTAGAGTCAGGAAGATTGGAGTTCAAATCTGTGTCAGACACTTCCCACCTATGTGACCCTGGGCAAGTCACTTAACTTCTGTTTGCCTCAGTTTTCTCACCTGTAAAATAAGGAAAACAGCACCTACCTCCCAGGGTTGTTGTGAGAAGCAAATGAGATAATAATAGGTAAAGTGCTTAGTACAGTGCTTGATGCATAGTAAACACCATATAAATATTAGTTACTATCAGTATCCTTATTATTTAGCCTTTTCACTAACTCAGTACCTCTACTGATACTTACTCTAGACTAAGTTTAATGCAAAACCTGCCCTGACCACAGTCCTGACTCTGATTCAAGTTACAAACTAAATCCCGCTCTCAGCCACAAACTAACATGAACCCTAATCCCAACCTAAAATCTAGACACAAGCCAGTCACCAGCCCAACTTCAGCACAATTAAGTGCTCATTGTGTGCATTTCACAAAATTAGGGGCACAGAGGTGGTGTAGTCCACAGAGTAGTGACTCTGAGTCAGGAAGACCTGAGTCCAAAGCCCGCCCTAGACATTTACTAGCTGTGAGGCCCTGGGGGACAACTTCTGTCTAGCCCAGTTTTCCCATCTTTAAATGAGGATGAAACTAGTACCTATATCCCAAGGCTGTTGTCAGAATCAAATGAGATTATGAAGTTCTCTGCAAATTTCAAAGTGCTGTATTTTGTTCTTATTCCAGTCATGGAATTCCAACTCCTCATGATCCCATTTGGGGTTTTCTTGGCAAAGACACTGGAATGGTTTGCCATTTCCTTCTCCGGCCCATTTTACAGAGGAAGAAACTGAGGCAAACAGAGTTAAGTGACTTGACCAGGATCACACAGCTAGTAGGTATCTGAGAGCAGATATGAACTCAGGAAGATCTTGGGCCTTCCTCACTTCAGGCCCCATGCTCTATCCACTGCACCACCTAGCTGCCCCAAGGTGCTATATAAATGCTGGCTGTTATCTTTTTTATTGTTGTACTGGGAGACATACATTTACATAGATAGTTCTTTACATTTTGCAAAAATGCATTATATATTGTATAGGCTGTAATTATATATAACATTATATATTATATATATTACATCATTTGATATACATAGACATCATACCCTATGGCCCAGTAGCAGGATACAAAACATACACAAAAAACTATAATATAAAACTACACATTTTTATGAAAGATCCATTGGAGATGGGGAGTAGGAAGGGTGGGAATGGAGGATTATTACTAGCTGGAGGATCATGAAATGATTCATGGGGAGACAATACCTGAGATGGGTTCTTATTTTGATCTTAATCATCAATGAACAATCCTCAAGATACACAGAAGCATAAGGAAAGAGGACTAAATAAAGTAGGTAGGATCTCATCATATGGAAATCAGGATACAGAGGGACTACCAGCCACAGAGGGAGTAATAAAATGGAGGTAGGATACTCAATAAAATTGAGAATGGCAAGGAGCTAGTTCTTGTGTAGTACAATGAACATGAGGAAGGGGTAGTATGAGATACGGCTTGAAAGATAGGGTGATTCTGGATCACTGAGGACTTGGATGCTCAGGTAAGGAGTTTTAAACATTATTCCACAGGCAATAAGAAACCACTGAAGCAGGAGTTCTTAAATGTTTTTGTTGTCATTGACTCTTTTGGTGGTATGGCGAAGTTTATGGATCTCTTCTCAGAATTTTTTATATTGCATAAAACCAAATGCACACGATTACAATGAAAACCAATTTTATTGAAATGCAGTCATTAAATTATTAAAGGGAAAAAACGTTTGCAGACCTGTAGCAGCAAGCACCCCAGCATCCCCAGGGTGGCTGCCTACACAGGTTCTTAGATCTGCTTTGCTAAAGGAAAGCAACTCAAAATGGGTTAACAAGCTTACTTTAATCAATCAAATATATCATTTACCTTGTTCAGGGGAAAAAAGTCAGCACCCCAACTTCAGAGTATACAGACAGAAGTTACAAAGCAGAAATTACAAGAAAACAGAAAAAAACATATTAAGCAGACAGGCCTCCAACTGCCTTGACCATTACATCCATACCAAATCACAGTTACCAGAGAGGGAAGCATCAACATCTGGGTTTTTCAAAGCTGGGGGGCTCTCAACGGATGCCCAGAGTCTCATCTGATCAAATCACACAACACTTCTCAAAATGAGCCGCAAAGCAAAGCCTCACATCAGGGATTACATAGCCTTCTCCTGGGTCAGAGAATGTAACCACCCTCTTGATCCACTGCCCAATCACACAGCATCAAGGTGTGGGCATTCCTGAAAACCAAGCATCCTACCACAGGCTCCAAGTGGCCACATTCAGCCTAGGAAGGTTCTCAGAGTCTCTTAAGCCTATCAAAGGGCCTAGGGGCAGGGAAGATCTTTAAATTTGCATTTCCATTACAAGACCCTGGGTTAAGAACCTCTGGATTAAATTGAAAAGAGGAAGGATATGACACCTCTGGTGTAAAGTGAGAAGAAATGAGGCAGGAAGACTAGTTGGGAGACCAAGTCTAAGTTAGAGGTGATGAGGGCTGAACTAAAGTTTTTTGAGAAGAAAAAGATAGGAGAATGAGAGATAGTATAGAAGAAGAAATGGTAATATTTGGTAATTGGTTGAATATGTCGGGTGAGGGAGAGGGAGGAGTCCAGGATAACATCAAATTTACAAACCAGGAGCCTAGAAGAATGGTGGTACCTTTAACAGAAGTAGAAAAGTTAGGAAGAGGGGTGAATTTTGAGGAAAATATAATGAGCTCGATTTTGGACATGTTAAGTTTAAGATTGGACATCATTTAAATAGTCAGTGGATGATGTGGTACTGAAACTCAAGGGAGAGAATGGGGGCTGGATATATAAATCTTCAGCCATCTTCTTAGAAATGATAATTAAACCCATGGGAGTTGATGAGGTTCCCAAGACAGTGAATTTAGACAGAGAGTCCGGGACAGAGACCAATATGGATAATGATGCAGCAAAGGAGACTGAGTGAGAGGGGAATCAGGAGAGAGCAATGTCATGAAAACCCAGAAAAGAAAGATATCCAGGAGGAAAGGGTAATCAAAAGTGACAAGTTCAGCAAATGTTGGTAAGGAGGGGGACTGAGAAAGGACCATCAAATTTGTCAGTTAAGAGATCATCAGTCACTTTGTAGAAAGCAATAAGCAATTCCTGGTCCACTCATTGGCCCATGCTAAGGCGATCAGTGAAGCACCAAGGGCAGAGTGATAGGAGAGTTCTTGGACCAGTCTTCCTGGACCCAGTGGACGAATTCCTGGACAAAATAAAGTTCTCAAATCAAGCTTTCTAGACCTAGCAAAGAAGTCAATGAGCAAGAACAGACAAAATCATGACATGAAGGAGCAAATCTTAACCTTTCCCTTTATTTTAATTCCCAGTTGTATGGACTTTATTTTTCTGGGGAGAGAAATAGATTCTGTAGCAATCCCAAATTTTTTTTTCCATTTTTATTGTTGTGCAAAAACTGGAGCTCTCCATGGAGTGAAAATTCCTTCAATGTTATTTAGGACTCAAATGACATTCTGCTTTGAAACTGATGTTCATTAGAATGTATAATTTCATTGCATTTCCTCTTAAATGAAGCTATGCATCCAGAATCTATAAATAGTTCTTAACAGAACTGTGCTTAATTAAAACTATTATCTTAAGAGCTGTATTGTAAGACTAGGGATTATCTTATTGTCTAAATAAACTTTAGAATTCTTTAAAGCAGTCTCTTTTGAATGCTATAAATGTGTATTTTAATAAAAAATATGGAAATTCTTAACTTGGGGTAGTTAACACCTTGAATCTAGAGAACTTTATTGATCCACAGAAGAAGTGGGCCTCCCTAGAAAGATGTGTTGCTAGTTTCTCTAGCAGTCCACAGTGTTTTTCCCTTGTTGGGGAAGAATTGTATAGATTCCTGGGAAAATGAAGCCCACAAGAGGAGGAAAGAATGTTGTTTTGATTGTTTATAAGTTTTGGTACAAGTCTTTGTATTTCTTGGTCAAGTAAAATGAAGGCTATATCACATCTATATCAGATGTAATTATCTCCAAGTAATTACATGGGAAATTCTCCTTTTGAATTGGAGACTTAGAAATGAGACAAGTTTTTATACTACCAAGGGAAACTCTGGAAGAAGGCATAAGCCAAAGGTTGATTTATGAAATATATCCTCAAGATTGAACCCACTCTGTATAAACTCAGAGCTTCTATTCTGAAAGACTGGATGCATTTAGGATTGGGGAAACCTGAGCATATATGCAGACAGATGAGGAAGATCTTGGTGAAAAGATACCTGAAGATGCCTGAAAAAGGGGATGATTGTTAGAGCAAGGTACTTGAGTTGATTGAAGAGAATGGGATCAAGGTTGCAGAAAGAGGGCTTAGTTAATAGAAGGAGAGTTTAGGGAGCTGATATTGGATAACCTTGATTTCTTTTATCAGTGAAAGTGAAGGTTAGGTAATGTGTGGTAAATAGGAGTGGGTTTTGACATTTACCCATAGAAGAACACAAGGATTGACAGAGTATGGGAAATGAAATAATAGGAGAAAAAAGAAGAAATTTTTAAATAAAGGAATCAAGGAGAAACTAATTGAAGCATTGCCAAGAATCAGTAAGAGACTAGATTAGGTTATGCACCACATAGTTTTATGGGGTGAAATCAGCACAGTTTTATGACACTCTCCAACAGTGATCAGATCTTTTGCCCACAGGCAAAAGTAGAAAAAACAATTCTTGGGACTACAGTGGGACAAGAGTTAAGTGGTTCTGAATGGCTGAAGTTATCAGGGATTGGGAGTACATGACAGCATCTGCAACATAGTCCCCCATCTCTCCCAGGAAAAGAGATACAGCTTTCAGATCTTCTCAAGGGGCAAGTTTCAAATTAAGTTCTGAAAGTCATCAAAGGAAGATTCTGTAAAGCTCAAAGAAGATGAGAAAAGTGATGAGATAAGAAACTCCCAAGATATCTAGTGATGTTTTGTTTCAGGGATCAAACCCATTGATGAGAGGGCTCAGAGAGGACACAAAATGGGATGCGAGATCATGAAGTTAAGTCCCCAACCAGAGAACATTGTAAAAAGGCACAGCATTATTGTTTTAAGAACAACTCTGAGCAACCAAATCATTTTGACTATTATAAATACCCAAATTAACTACAAATGACATATGAAGGAAGACACTATTTGCATCTAGAGAAACGACTGATAAATACAAGTATATATAGAATGATTTTGCATATATATATATGTATATATATATATATATACATATTTGGGTCTAATAGTAGCCATCTCTAGGGTGGGGGAAGGAGAAAAAAAAGAAATTTACAAGATAACTTTATTATATATTTAAAAGGAATAGCAAGTTGTACATCGTAGATTTGCAGTTTCAAGGGTAATCTTGTTTTATTCTACTTTGTTATGGAAATACTTTTTTATTTCATAAATTAAAATTAAAGTAAATACAAATTTTAAAACCCCTGAAGGTGGAAGTATCTACTGAATACCACAGGGTACTGATTCCTATTAAATATCTCAGTTCATTTGCAAACCTACAGTGTTTATTTCCTGAAGCATCTCATTTTCTTTCCTTCCTTTATATTTAGTTTCTTATACATATTCATCATCATTGTCTTTTACTCTCTTCTCAGAATTCCAAAATCTTAAATAAAATATGTGTCAATGTTCTTAATTTCTCACCCCATCGATATTTAACAAAATAAATTAGGTTATCAGCCTTAACAGAGCCCCTTGCATGTGTCCCTCAGTTTGTACCGATCCTCTCCCATAAGTAGGACATAACCTACTTTTATGTCAGTTATTAAGAAGGTTGCCAAAAAAAGAGAGGTACAGCTAACCTAACATTAAAAACTGTTCTTTATTTAGTAAAATAATATTGATTAGGAAGATGGTTCCCTAGTTGGAAAAGCTAGACAGAAAATGCTACAATTTTAAAAAGCAGGCAATCTAGTATAGAGGAAATGGGAAGAGAACTGAAAAAAGAGATATATTTATATTAATTGATTTCCCACAAAAATGCACTTATGCACACAGTCAATAGATTAAGTCTATTAAATAAACCCTTATTAAGTACTTATGAAATGGAAGGCACAATGCCAAGGGCTTGAGAAGACCCAAAGCTGAATAAAGAAACAATCTGAATTCTCAAGGATTCAACTCAATTCTCAAATGTTTACAACCTAGTATCATTAGCAGATGCAATGTTATTCAAAAACTGAAACTGAGACATCTCACTTTCTTTATAAAAATTTCAGGGAACCCAGGGTCTTCTGAATAGCATATGTGATTTAAAGAGAAAGAAATACTTCATCTTATGGGAAACTTCTATTACCTAGCATGGACTTCTGATTGGACAAAGGAGACTCTGCTTTACCTTTTCCTCGGGTGCCCCCCACCCCCTGATTTTCTCCTTCCTTTTTGTGGTAGGGTTGTCTCATGTCATATGAACATCTACCATCAATCATGTTTGAAATCAATAATAATGATAATTATCATCATTCTACCATCAAAATTATTTAAACTAGGAGAAATTTTGGTTTCTAAAATGGCAAGATTTTCACACCAAACATAGACTTGTATTTATTCTATGACCTTGGAGACTGAAACTTAGTTAATTTGAGGTCTAAATTTTGTTTGAACATTGTTGTTCAGTCATTTCAGTCATATCCAATTCTTCATAACCCCTTTTGGGGTTTTCTTGAAAAAGATACTAGAGTGGTTTGCCATTTCCTCCTCTAGCTTATTTTATAGATGAGGAAACTGAGGTAAACAGGGTTAAGTGACTGGCCCAGGGTCACACAGCTAGTAAATGTCTGAGGTTGGATTTGAACTCAGGAAGATGAGTCTTCTTGATTCCAGGCTGAGTTACTGTACCACCTAGCTGCCCAATTGAAAATTACAGTGGCACAATAACCAAAAAAAAAGTGGATAAATGAAAGGTTTATTTCATTTTTTTCAAAGGAGACAATTTTTTAATAGTAATGAGAATAAAATATTGATACAGCCTTCTGAAAAGAAGAGTTTGGACCTGCCCGTGTATGTGAACCACTGTGGTACTCATCACAACCACAATGAGAATAATGTTGCTCTCCTTAATTCTGGGTATTTGTAAAGTCACAGGGAGGGAGCTATGTGAAAGGCAGTGTGGTGCAAAGGACAGGGAGCTGTCTTTGGAGACAGGAAGATCTGGGATCTCAATCTATCTCAGTCCTGATGTGGTTACATAACTATGGGCCTGGACAAGTCAGGAGCACCAGCAGCTCTCTAAGATTTAGTTGCAAGGCAGATCTGGTCAATATTAGCAAAAGAAGTTTCCTTATCTGAAGTTCCTTATGCTCATGAAATTGTAGGTCTAGTCCAAAATTTAGAGCTAGACTGTAATATCACAATTAGTGTCATTTCCTTCACATAATAGCCTGAAATTTCCTCAAGCCTGAGGTTTCTGGTTGTGTGTGCCAACCAGACCAAACCTGCCTCTAGCCTGTGGATGGCTGGAGATGAACAGAGAGGCTAGAGACAAGGGAGTTAGGAATCAAACAGAAATTTAATTTCAAAGTGAGGAAAACAGCTTACAAGTAAGGAAGCAGATTAGACACATGTGCTGACCTGGGCAGTAGGGCTAAACCTTGATTTACATGCTTGTGGCTAAAACAAATTGTGTAGCGTAGCAACAATAGCCAGGTACAATAGCAATAGCGAGGCAAGGTACAAAAAGTTTATTTATAGCAGGTTTTCATGTCTGGGCCTGTCAGTGCTTGCTCAAGCTCAGAGACCATTAGTTCCAGAAGGTGAAAGCAAAGGATTGTTGTTATGCCAGGCTCAGAGCACAGCTTGCTTGCTGGGTCTTGGTTCTAGAAAACAGGGTGTCTCCTCATATCTTGACATGTGAAATGAATCAGTGCTTTGCTTTATCCAAAATTCTGTAAAATAATTATACTAAAAATGAGGAATTTCTGATCATGGTGCTAAATAAAAACAATTCTGCTTAGAGTTAATAATTTAAATGGCATATGATTTAAAAGGAAACTTTCTAGAGATGAATTTTGAGGGTGGAGATGATAGTACAAAAAAGAAGGAGGGGCTTTTAAAGCAATAATTTAATTCAGCATACTTTTATTAAGCCCTTATTATGAACTAGACAATATATTAGTTTTTAGGAATACAAAAGTGAAAGAAAAAAAAACACACAGAATACAATCCCTTCCATTAAGAAGTTTACAGTTTTAGGGGAGGCTAGGTGGCACAGTGAGTAAAAAGCGCTGGCCCCAGAGTCAGGAGGACCTGAGTTCGGTTCTGGCCTCAGACACTTAACACACACACACACACACACACACACACAAACTAGCTGTGTAACCTTGGCCAAGTTACTTAACCCCAATTGTCCTCCAAAAGGAAAAAAAAAAGTTTACAGTTTTAGTAGGAAGATTAGACATAAACACAGATATCCATAATACAAGTTAAACTGTAAATTTAGGGTTTGATTAACCTTGGAACATCAATTACTTGGGAAGGAAAACTCTTTCTTTGGAAAGAACTACTGGGAAAATTGAAGGCAGTCTAGCAAAATTAGGGCTAGGCTAGCACCTTATACCATACAACAAAATAAATTCAAAACAGATATTTGACTTGAATATTAAGGTTATACCATAAAAAACTGAGAAGAGAACCAGATCACATACATCATTAACTGGTTAATTCTTAACCAAACAAGGGATAGAGATGATAGCAAAAAATAAATCAAATAATTTGTACAACATAAATTTGAAAAGTTTTTACTCAAACAAGATCAAGATAATTAGGATGAAAAGGAAAATGGCTAATTAAATGTAATTTTAAATAAAGATTGGATTTGTCTGTAAAAAAAAAAAAGAGAACAATTGTTTGAATCAGATTATCTCTGATGAAGGTCTGATACTCCAAATATAAGGAACTAGCACAAATATATAAGACCAAAAGCCATTCCTCAAAAGATAAGTGGTCAAAGAACAGTAACCCACGGTTCTCAAAAGAAGAACTATAAAAGATGTGAAAAATGTGACTTTTCCAACTCACTAAGAGACATACAAATCAAAACAGTTCTGAGGTTTTACCATCATACCTTGAAAAGTGGCAAAAATGGTAATAATCATGGTTGATGGGGCTATAGAAAGACATACATATTGTCTGTTCGTGGGATTTTGTACTTAACCAATCATTCCATAAAGCTGTTTGGAACTATGCCAAGAAAGTGACTAAACTATTCATACTTTCTGACCCAGAGATCTTGCTGCTAGATCCCATAAGATCCCAGATAACCCAAAGAAGTTAATATATACACCAAAATATTTATAGTAACATTTTTTTGTAGAATTAGAAACAAAGCAGATGCTTCTCAGTCGGGGAATGGCTATACAACCTGAGGTAGATCAATTGTAATAAATATGGAGAAGTATGGGAAAACCTATATATATATACTGATCCAAAATGAAGGCAGCAGAAAAAGAAAAGCACTATACACAATGACTACAACAATGTAAGCAGAAAGAACAATGACAAAACAAGAGAATCCAAATGCTATAAAATTATAATGACCAAGCTTGGCCTCAAAGAATAGGTATAAGGATGCATCTCTTTTCTTTCTTTGCAGAGGTGGAGGTCCATGGGTTAGGGAAGGAATTAATATTTATTAAACTCTTAAAATGTTGGGCACTATGCTAAATGCTTTACAAATATTTTTCCATTTGATCCTCACAACAATCATTTTACATTTGAGGAAACTGAGGCAAACAGAGGCCTAGGTGACTTAACACTATTAAGTGTCTGAGGCCATATTAGAACTCAGGTCTTCCTGACTGCAAGCCCAGTGCTCTATACCCTGCACCACCTAGCTGCAGTGGGTAATACTGCATATAACATCTGATCAATTGATGTCCATTAGTTTTGTTGAAAATTTGCCTTTCCCTCTTTTTTATTCTTTGTTATACAAGCCATTTCTTAGGAAGGGGAGGAATCTATTGAGAAGTGTAGGTGATATAAAAACAAAAGATATCAATAATTTTTTTTTTGCAGAGGGGAAGGCAGGGCAATTGGGGTTAAGTGACTTGCCCAAGGTCACACGGGTTAAGTGTCTGAGGCTGGATTTGAACTCAGGTCCTCCTGACTCTAGGGCTGGTGCTCTATTCACTATGCCACCTAGCCGCCCAATATCAATAATTTTTTAAAAATACAATAAGTGCACAGGATGATTCAAAATGTGGTCCAAAAAAAAAAAGAAAAGAAAAAAGCTGTTTGAAGACAGAGAGCATGTCATTATAGTCTTGTATCCTCAGTGCCTAGCACATAGAGGGTATGCAACAAATGCTTCTTGGGTTGAATTAAAATGAAAGATTCAAAGAAGGAGAGATTTAAATCTAGCTGAAGGCAAACCTGTGTGACTCTGGACAAATCATTTAACCTTTCTAGATCCCAGCACCGTCATCTGTAAAATGAGTGGGCTGGGGTAGATAACCTAGGAGGCCCCTTCTAGCTCTAGGCCCCATAGGATCCCATGATTCTAGGTCCTTAAGTGCAGCCCTTTGACTGAATCTAAACTTCACAGAACAAATCCCCTTAATAAAAGGATTTGTCCTATAAAACTTGGACTCAGTTAAGGCTACACCCAAGGACCCACCTAGAAGGCCACATGTGGCCTCAAGGTTACAGGTTCCCCATCCCTGGTTCAGGCTAAAGATAGATTACAATTTGTGAGGGATGATGTCAAAAACATTCCCACACTGGGAGGACTGTGGGCTATCTGATCTTGAAACTTCCTTTTCTAAGATTTCGTGATTCCAAATGAGCTTTGCCAATAAGAACAGAAGAGGAAGTGGGCAGAGGAAAGCTTTTTCTTCCTTCGTGCCCAAGAGGGCACGTTGCTAATGTCTTTCCACATCTTAAGGGGAAAACTGTACTCACGAATGAGTTATGAAATCATCCCAACTTCTCTTGCCAGAAAACTGCCTTTTATAGACAATGCAGTTCAAGGGTGATTTTCCATTTAAGTTCTATATAGTTCACAGCTCCTGGTCCCGGCAACTTGAGCCAAGAAAAATGTAAAATATACTGGAACCTGGGCCACTAAAATAAAATTATTCTCATAGTTAAGACCACACCCGGCATGAAGGACAATTTCAACTTCCCTTATGAACAACATACTCCTGGCCTTTCCTTGAGGGTGGGTGCTGCCGTCTTGTTGGCTCAGTTTCAGAATTAAGGGATGTTTGAGTCACAGAGCTTGACTTTGAAGCTTGACCTGAGGCTTTGTAGCTGGCAGCATGTTCCTAACTCCTTCTAAACTCAGATTTCTAGAAACAATAGCATATCTTTTAAATTCCCTTCTTTCAGATTTTTCTCAGGACTTTCTTAAAGCACAACATTCTTATGGATATGTTGTGTAAAGGCAGATTGCTAAGAAGAGTTGGAAAAATTAAAGCCACTTGGGGTACAAATTCAGATGGGAAAAAATCAATTGTTTAATAACTATTAAGAACCTAGTCTAGGTGCAGCAATATGGGCCTTTGGGGAAACCCCTTCCATCTGGGCCTCGGCAACTATTCTCTAAGAGAGTTCTTCTGTAACTTACAGTCTTAGAGAATTGTGGGACTGAGAGTAGGGGTGAGGATGGGGGAGGGAGACTACGCATTTATTAAACACCTATTATGTTCTAGGCACTAAGCTAAGCACTTTATAGATAATTATCTTGTTTTATCCTCATAACAGCCCTGGAAGATAGGTGTTATTATTATCCCCATTTTACAGATAAGGAAACTGAGGCAGACAGGATAAGCAACTTGTCCAGGGTCACACTACTAGCGAGTACTTATGAAACACTATTTGAACTCAGATTTTCCAGACTCCAGGCCCAGCACCCTATCCACTGTACCACAAAGCAGGCTTTAAGGCTTTAAGTGATTTATCCAAGGTCACACAGTCAGTATACACCAGAGGCCAAAATTAAACCCATGTCCTCCTCACTCTAAAGCTAGCTATCTGGTCACTACTTCATGCTGCCTCTCACTAAAAAAATACTACAAGTCATATAAAAAAAAAGTAGGTATAGCTCATAAATAGATGCAGCCCTCACCTTTGAAGGAAATGATCAAATGTAAGATTAGGAAGCAAACATTTATCAACAATGACTATGTAGCAGGCACTGTGCGAAGAGTTTTACAAATATTACTTCATTTGATCTGCACAACCCTGGGAAATTGTTGCTGTTATTAGTTTCATTTTGCAGATGAGGGAACTGAGGCAGGGGTTAGGTGACTTGCCCAGGGTCACACAGCTAGTGTGCAAAGCCAGTTTTCAACTCAGGTTTTCCTGACCCGGGGCCCCTGAGTTCCCTACCTACCTGGGTAGTTCACATGTTCCTCTTAACCTCAAGGGGAGCATAGCAGGAATGCTTTTGCCATATTCTTGGATAAGGCACAAGGTTTGGTATCAAGATCTAGATTCAAAACTCTTGTCAGACTCTTGCTAGCTGTGTGATCCAGGGCAAGTCAGTTACCTATTTAGTGCATCAGTTACTTCATCAGTAAATTGAAGGGGCTGGATTTGGTGGCCGCTAATTTTCCTTCCAGCTCTAAATCTATGATTTCCATGATTCTAGGCATAATGGCCTTCTGAGAGGCAAGTGAAAGACAGTGTTCCTGTCCTCAGGTTAGAGTCCAGTGATAGGAGGGAGCACCAAAGCCCTAAGGTCAAAGAGGGATGGGAAAAATATAGTACATTTACTCATTTTAGATTGGGATTTAGATAAATAATTAATCATTCTGATCTTGGACAGGAGGTCTGGAGACTGAGATGTTTAAGGGCTCTGTACTTCTTCTTAATCTATCACATATTTTTATAAACTACTTGGAAACAAACAAAGAAAATACTTATCAAATCCTAGGAAGCATAGTGGCTAAAGTGCTGGGCTTCGAGTCAGGAATACTTATCTCTCTGAGTTCAAATCCATCCTCAGACATTTAGTAGCTATGTGACCCTGGGGAAGTCACTTAACCCTGTTTGCCTCAGTTGCCTCATTTGTAAAATGAGCTGGAAAAGGAAATGTTAAACCACTTCAGTATCTTTGCCAAGAAACCCCAAATGGGATCACAAAGAATCAGACATGACTGAATGGCAACAACAGAAAGCTGGGAGGGATAGCTGATATGGTGGGTGAATTGAATAAATTATTTAATAACTATTTCTGAATCAGTTTCAGAAAGATCTTGCTGGTTAAAACTCATTGGAAATATATTTTAAAAATCATAGTAAAATCTTGTACTGAGACTCAAAAAATGTATTGCAGAAGTGTAGATTAGGGAACAAATAACTTAATAGCAATTCATGTAAAAAATGTAGGAACATTACTCAATAAGTGAGATATGATAGCAAAAAAAAAAAAAAGCAAGTATGGACCTCTATAGCAATAGGCGAAAACTTATTAGACAAAAGTCAGAGCATCATATTCTGTTCTGGTAAATGTTTTAAGAAGACAATTGTAAGGTATTCCTATGGAGGTTATAAGGTTGGTCACTATGGTATGTAAGCAAGAACACTTAGAATTCTAGATGGCAAAAGACCTAGGTTCAAATCCCACTTCAATTCAACAAAACCTTATTAAGTGTCCATTACCTGCATGGATCTGTGCTAGGCAATGTGGCTATAAGGACAACAATGAGAGTTTCTGACCTCAGTTAGCTTATATTCTACTGGGACAGAGGGGAGATGCTACAAATACAGAAGGAAGAAAATTCAAAGTATGTATGAAATAATACAAAGTAATTTCAAGATAATTTCAGTTGGCTCACACCCTATCAGTAGTGTTCCTCAAATTTTAGGGGTTCCAAGCACCTCTGTCACATTTAACCACTTAATAATCAGATCAGTTTTTATAAAGGAATATTTACTTTAAAAGTATACCAAGAGCAAACATTGATTCACCTCCAACACTCAGAAGACATAATCCTCTTTAAAGTCCTTCCATCTCTGGTAAGGGGAAGAATTAGGTTAACAATTTACCTCAGTTCCCAAATATAATAAAATGGAGAAACAGACACAGAGATAGACACCCAGAGGGAAAATTTTAAAAAGACAATGAGAGAGGAGAGACAGAGAAAAGAGATAGAGACACAGAGAGAAGAAATAGAGAGGAAAGTCAGAGAGAAAGAGGAGAGATAGAGCAGAGAGACAGAGATAAGAAAGAGGCAAAAAGAGAGAGGAAAGAAGAGAGAAACAGAGGAAAGAGACGGAGAGAAAGATAGAGAAGAGAGAGACAGAGAGGAGAGAGACACAGAGAGAAACATGTATAGAGAGAGGAGACAGAGGGAAGAGAGAAACAGAGAGAGGAAAGAAACAGGGAGAAAGAAATGAGAAAAAGGAGAGAGAAGAGATAGAGGAAAAAGAGGAGAGAGGAGGGAAACAGAGAGAGATTAGAGAAAAGAGAGACAGAAAGGAAAGAGGCAAAAAGAAAAGAGAAAGAGAGAAGATGTAGTTTTTCCTTTTTGTTCTGATTCTTTTTTCATAACATGACTAATGTGGAACTATGCTTAATATGATCGGATATGTATAGCCTATATCAGATTGCAGGCCATCTTGAGGAGGGAGGAAAAAATCTGGAATTCAAAATCTTATAAAAGTGAATGTTGAAAACTATCTTTACAGTTGAAAACTATAATTGGAAAAAATAAAATACTATTAAGTGGGGGGAGCAAAAAAGAGAAGAGAGATGGAGGAGAGAAAGGAAGAGAGACAGAGAAACAGAGAGGGAGGAAAGACAGAGAGAGGCAAGAGAGAGAGACAGACAGACAGAAAGAGAGAGACAGCAAGAGGCAGTCAGAAAGAGAGAGACAGAGAAGAGAAGAGGAAAGGAGAGGAGAGGAGGAGTAGAGACAGAGGAGAGAGAGACCGAGAGGAGCGGTAGAGAGACAGAGACAGAAAGAGAGAAAAGGAGAGAGAGGAGAGAAACAGAGAAAGGGAGGAAAGATAGATATAGAGGAGAGAGACAGAGAGAGAGAGGAGAGAGGGAAGAGAGAGAGAGAAGGAAAGAGAGGAGAGACAGAGAGAGGCAGGGGGGTAGAAAGAGAGGAGAGAGAGATGCAACAAGAGATATACAAAGAGAGGACAGAGAGACTGAAAGAGAAATAAAAAGAGTGATAGAGGAAAGATGGAAGAGAGAGGAGACAGCAAGAGATGAAAGCAAGAGGAAGGAGAGGAGAGGGAGATGAAAGGAGGGAGTGAAGGGGCGGCCAGGTGGCTCAGCGAGTAAGAGCACCGGTTCCAGTGTTGGGACGACCTGGAGATCGAATCCCGGGCTCAGACACTCAGCACCACACCCAGAAATAACTGGCCGTTGTAATCTTGAGCAAGTTACTTAACCCCAATTGCAGAAAGAAAGAAAGAAAGGAGGGAGGGGGGGGGGGAGAGACAGAGTGTTTTAAAGGGGCAAGCAGTTCCACTATGCAGTTAACTTAAAAAGGCTGGCAAATGCTGAGCGTGTTCTGCATGTGTGGTACCTCTCTCACAGAGCTATTGTGAAGAAAGCAATGCAGATTTTAAAGAGCCATATAAATCATAAGTCATTACGGTCTAGAAACCATTTCATAAAGAACTGGGTTTGTTTAGTTTGAAGATGAGAACACCTAGGGAAAGTTACTGAGACTCCTTCCACAGGCAAATATTTCTCATATGAATTTTCCAAGAAGCTTACAAATTTAGAATCTTTTAACTCTGGCAATCTTACACGTAGAGAGTTTGTAGCCAACAACTTGCATTCATATAGACTCTTCTTTGAAAGCAGAAGGGGAAATTTATTAATTGTACAGAATTAAACTAGATACATTGATCACTTTGGAGAAATTTTGTTCAGATAGATTTTCGTATCATTCTTTATCAGAAACAGTGGATTTGCTTTAGTAGACGATTATTTTGCAGGTGGAACTTGGTTTTCATAATTTCTAGGAGTTACTCACAAGTTCGAGTCAAACAGAGAAGATATACATTCTGGAGAGATGGACAGGTCTAATGTTTGTGAGAGAAAACACAGAAATACATATACCAAGAGAAAAGTCAGGACAGAAATAAAGGATGCAACTTGCAGGGAGAATATATATTTGAAGATGGGAAAATATACCCGGTTTGGGATTACATTAGACTTCTCTCAATGGGTGCATTGAAAAAACTCCTGATTGGGTGCAAGAGAACAAAAAAGATAGAAAAGATAAACCACATCTCTGGCTCTCTTTGAAAGCTAAGCAAAACTGAAGGAGAGAACTCCAGAAGCCCTTGGGGCAAGATACACTGCCCTCAAGCACAGTAAACACATTAATCTGACTTGTTTCTTCTGGTTTTTATCTTTTTCTTCCAAACTTCAATAGAAAGATATTTTTTGTCAATTTTATTTCCCTGGTTAAGATATGTTAAATGTTTTCCCCCATTCTTTTTTCTACTGCCCTTGAAAACCTAGTCATATTTCTGCCAATCCCCTTGCAATTGGTTGTTGGATAAATTGTAGACTCTCTACTTAGTTTCTTTTCCTGGATCTACAGAAGCAACTTATCAACTATTCAAGGACTAAACTGGGATACAGACAGCAAAGACAGGCTTGTGCCTTCTGCCAGTCTTGGCTAGTGAAATACAGATTGATTTGACTTGTTTTGCTTATTCATTTATTTAAATCTTTTATTTGAGTAAGAGCTTCATTTATTTTTATCTTTTTTTAATCAGCTGTATAATGTCTTGTGTCTCCAGCTTAATCAACATTTATTAAGAACTATTATTAAGTATTTATATATAAATCACCGGGTCTGGAGTCAGAAAGACTTTCTGAGTTCAAATCTGGCCTTAGACACTTATTAGCTGTGTGACCCTGGGCAAGTCATTTAACCCTATTTGCCTCAATTTCCTCATATATAAAATGAGCTGGAGAAGGAAATGGAAAACTACTCCAGTATCCTTGCCAAGAAAACCCTAAGTGGGGTCAAGAAGAACCAAACACGACTGAAATGACCAAACAACAACAAATTAATTATCTACCGTGTTTCCCCGATAAGAAGACCTATCCCAAAAATAAGCCCTCCCCTTACTGTGTAAGATTCCTCTAAAATAAGCCCTCCCCCGAAAATAAGCACTATTGAGATTGCTACTGTA
>NW_027187289.1:2617057-2670934 GCF_028583685.1 Petaurus breviceps papuanus
CCCCCCCCCCCCCCGTGAAACGCACGCCGCGCTCTGAGCTGCATCCAATCAGAGCTGCAGCAGTGAGCGTGTCATCCTGTTCTTCCCCAGTGATTTGCTTGCTGGCGCCATTGAGAGCAGTGCCGGGAGGAGAGCTGAGGCAGGACAACATAAAAACCCGGTATGTAAGCGGGAGTGAGGGGGCATGAAGGAGGATAAAAAGGGCATGATGGAGGAAAAAAGAACTCAGGGGGCATGATGGAGTGAAAAGAAGGACTGATGGTCATAATTTTATTATTCTGTCTGTTTTGACCCCCAGACATGAGTATAAAAAGGAAGAGCTACCGTATACTGTTGAGTATAAGAAAGCAATTGTAGAGGAGTCACATGGCAAGAATCTTGCAGCTTTCTGTAAAGAAAAACTTTTGGATCTTTGAATGGTCAGAAAATGGAGAGCAGATTATAATAACCTCAATCAACAGGTGGATGAGGGAAAAGGGAAAAAGCACAGGTCTGGATCAGGTCGGCAGCCCTTATATCCTGACTTGGAGATCCTCATTGGTGAATGGATTGCTGACAGGAGAGCAAAGGCCTTGGTTGTGCGCAGGGCTGATATTCAAGCATTTGCCCTTTCAATGGCACCAGAGTTTGAAATGGTCTCAGAAGGATTCAAAGCATCACAACACTGGTTGGAGGGTTTCCTTCAACGGTATGAACTGTCCCTAAGAAGATCAACAACACTGCTTAAGCTGGAAGATGCTGAAGTTATTAAACGTGCACTTGCATTCAAGTCCTTTATTGATAGGATTGACATTTCCAAGTACCAAACCTGCAATATGATTGCCATGGATGAAACTGCAGTGTTTATGGGACAAGGATCTTAAACAACAATTCCTCACAGGGGTGCAACGTCAATCTACATTCCCACCACTGGCTATGAAAGTGCACGGGTCACCTGTGTTTTGGCAATTCGTTTGGATGGAAAGAAAGCCACACCTCTAATCATCAGTAAGGGCAAGAAAGATAAGATTGAACGTGTATCTGGCATTTACGTTCTTGAAACCGAAAAAGCCTGGTGTACACAAGCCCTTATAAGAAAGTGGGTTGATTTAATGCTGCCACTTGTTATGCGAGGTAACCAAAGAGGTCTGATAGTCTGGGATTCAGCCAGCACTCACCACGCTAAAGAAATGAAGAACTTCCTTGCAGAGAGAAGAATAGATCAAGTAATGATTCCTGCAGGAATGACTGCCTATCTCCAGACCCTTGATATTGCAATAAACAAGCCATTCAAGGACCATTTGCGCATGGAAGTCAATGACTACATTGAAAATAGAATGGAAAGAAATCAGCGTGGAAACTTTGTGAAGCCCTGTCTGCAAGAAGTCGTGACTTGGGTGAAGAAGTCATGGGATAAAATTACTGACAGCTGTGTCACCAAGGCACTACGAGCAGGTTACCTGGACAAGACATATTCATTTAAAGAGAGCTATATTGCTGGACATGACAGATTGGGTCCACTTCTTCTGAAGGAAATGGAGGCGCAAGACATCCAGGACAGAATTCAGGGTATGGACACTTATGACGATGTTGTTGAAGAAGATGACATGATCATTATTGAATAAAGGTACATTTTTTTGTTCACATTTACCTGTTTATTAAAATTGCTGTCAATGTTCATTAAAATAAGCCCTCCCCTGAAAATAAGCCCTCTGGTGTTTTTCTGTCCAAAAAAAATTAATAAGACAGTGTCTTATTATCGGGGAAACACGGTATAAGCATTTACTAAGCACTTGCAAAGTATAGTCTAGTAAGGGTGGAGAACCTGCAGCCTTGAGGCCATATGTGGCCTTTTAGGTCCTTGGGTGTGGCCTTTTGACCGAGTCAAAAACAAGTTTTATAAAAAAAAAAGTTTTATAATCCTTTTATGAAGGGGATTTATTCTGTGAAGTTTGGATTCAGTCAAAAGGCCACACTTGAGGACCTAGAGGGCCACATGTGGCCTTGAGGCCTCAGGCTCCTCACTTAGACTCTAAGTGCTTGGGGATATGAAGAAGTTTAAATAAGACAGAATCCCTGACCTCGAGGAGTTGTCTAGTAGGCTTACACATAGTGGATGGCAGCATAATATAGAAAAAGTTTAGCCTCAGGAGACTTGTGTTCAGACCTAGATCTGGCACTTCTGACTTCTTATGACCTTGAGCGAATCATGTGACCTGTCCCAGTTTGGGGCCTTAGTTTCCCTGTCTGTAAAATGATAAGATTGAACCAGGTGATATCTAGGATCCTTTCTAGCACTAAAGCTATGATTGATATATTCTACTTTATATCTATATTCTAATTACTGAAAAAAATGTTTTATGCCTATCTTTTGGGTTTTATGTCACAAATATTTCCTAATATTTACTCTTCCCCTTTAAGAATCCTCCTTTGTCACAATGAAAAACATTTACATAAAATCGACAGAGACAATTGCATGTGACTGGATATGCGACATTTGGTACCTGTAGCCCTCCTCTCCTACTAGGGAGGAAGAGGTGTTTCATCATATGCATTGTGGAATCTATATTGGTCTTCAACTTTAATTTGTGTTCTTCTTGTCTTAACCAAGGAGTTTACCAGTCAGACCTACTAGGGCTGCCTCTCTCAAGGGAAGAAAACAACAAAGTCTTCAGAGAAATCCCTACTTCTCCAAATCTTTCCACTGTCCTTACATGTCTACCTGGGACCAATTAAGCCATCAGATGAGTCCCTCAGAACCATTATTATGATTTGAGTATGTCCTCCTTGAGCACTTCAGTAAGTAGCCCTCCAACAAGGGCATGATTACTATCTTCAAATAGATAATGAACTGCCATGTGGAAGGAGGAAGCCTTATTCTGTGTAGCTCCAGGATGAAGAATTAGGATGAGGAAATGGAATTTACAATGAAGAGATTTCTGACTATAGTTTTTCTTTTGTTTCAGTTGTGACTGAATTTTGGTGATCCCATTTAGGATTTTCTTGGCAAAGATACTGAAGTGGTTTGTCATTTCCTTCTCCAGCTCATTTTACAGATGAGGAAATTGAGGCAAACAAGGTTAAGTGATTTGCCCAAGTCACAAGGTTAGTAAATGTCTGAGGATAGACTTGAACTCAGGAAGAGGAGTCTTCCTGAATCCAAGCCCAGTGCTCTATCCACTGTGCCACCTAGCTGCCCATAATTAGAGAAGTCCAAAAATGGAACGAGTAGCTTTTGTGAAGAAATTGATTCACTGTAATTTTATGTCCAAACAGAAGCTTGGATGACCACCTAACTATGACACATTATAGAGGAGATTACAGCATTGGGTGAAATGTGGAACTAAACTCACAAACAAGTCAGCCAAGTCCTAGTTATTAATTGCCTAGAGGGTGTTGCAAAGAACATGATTTATTTGTTATTATCAAGGTATTCTGTATAAAGAAGCAGGAGAGTAATAGCATGCATGCAGTTAGGGAATAACCCAAGAATCAGAAAGAAAAGAATCATATTAGGGTCCAAATCAGGTATGAGTCAAAGATGAGAAGGAATGAGCTCTACCTAAGGCTGTGGAAATGACCATGGAATCATAAATTGAGAGGTAGATAAGAACTCAGACATCACCTAGTTCAACTTCTTCATTTTAACGAGGAGGAAACAGACCTAGAACTAACTAATTACAACACAACCGAAACAAAAGAAAAACTATTATCAGAAATCTCTTCATTGTAAATTCTATTTCCTGGGCCTAATTCTTCATCCTGGAGCTACACAGAATTAACTAGTTAAGTAACAGGAGGTTGTAAGTAGCAAGGTGTAAGTAGCAAAGCGGATATTTTAACCTAGATGCTCTGGCTCTGAATTCAGTTCTCTTTCCATTGTAGCAATCATGCCTTGAACATGCTTGTTTTTGGGTGGTGTCTAATCTCCCCATTAGATAAAATTGTTTAAAGTCATGACATTAGAGCTTATTCTGAATGACTGATGGTCTCTAAAACTTCTTTCAATTCTAAAATTCCATGATTCTTCTGTGAATTCTCAGATGTCATGGATGACATGAGTGTCTTCTTAAAGGGTCTGAGAAAGATTTGATTACATTTGGAAGACTATTAGTGTGACCTTTGTCCTTTCTGGGACTCAATTCCTCAACTGTAAAAAGTACAGGTTGCACAAGACAGTCTCTAAGATGACTTCCCTCTCTAAATCTATGGTCCTATGACTCTTTTAGATCAATCATAACTAGCCATGGATCTTTGCTGGAATGGCAAGCATGTAGGACAAAGGTTGTTAGCTCTGCCTTTCCTCCTCTAGAGTTACTAAGTGCTTCCTTGAAGCTTATCAAGACTTCATGGTAATTTGCGTTAGCTGTCAGCAATTGAAATTAATTCAACTGCTGCCTAGTAGTGAGAGAAATTAGAAAAAAGACTTGAAAGCTTCATGAAGGGCTTTTCTGTGCCTAACAGTAGCCCTGTGGGCCTAATAAAATAGCTGAAAATGTGTTGATTAGCCCCCAAGCATGTTGGTGGGTCAGTCAACCACTGAAGAAACTCCCCGAGGAAGGAGAAACCCCAGTGACAGACTACAATTCCAGCAGATGGTAGGAATAATTCATTTACAAAAAAAAAAAAGGTCTCTGTCCTTGGATGAGTCTATCACCAAGTTGTTAGCTGGTCAGGACTAAAGTAAACTATAAACTAAAAGCAAACAGAAATTGCAAAATTCTATAGAACAGGATCTTTATAATTTCACTAAACTGTGCACACAACTCAAACGATATTCCTCTGCTTCTATTATCATAGTTTAGGCTTCTACTCAAAGTCTTTTCTCAAAGGGTAAGGAAGCCTGCAACACCAATATAATTGACCAATTAAGTGCAATAGCATTAAATTGGTTAGCATCTTACAGACAAAAATGCATTATCAAGTTGATGACATGAAAAATGCCAGTTGATTACATGAAAGCTATAGCATCACTCTCTTTGAACTACACCTCTAAATTGGATTCAGACTGGAACAGACTGCATTTTAAGGCAAATACTAATAGTTCTAAAAATCAATGTAGCACAAATACTAATTACATTATAAAATCAATACAGTAGAAATCAGAGGTAATATTAAGTTTATTTCTAACAAACCCAAAGTGGATATGGAATGGGGTGTTTGAGGTGTTCAGGGAGGAATAGAATCTCAGATGTGAGGACTTGTTGAGCCCTTTGGAGGGCTGCTTATCTACCTTTGGTGTCCACCTGCCACCCAACTCTCACCTGTGGTTCCAAGAAAGTGTAGCATAATCAGTGGCCACACCCCCATAAATCATCTTGGCAGACAGGCTTATTTGGTTTGAAGGTAATCTCAAACCCATTGGTGAGTTAGGGGGTTGAATACTCCAAACATGTGAAGACTTTCCTTGGCAGAATGGGTAGATAAGAACAATTTGTTCCAGTGACCATGAAGCTGTTGAAGCGGCACTATGAAGTGCTTAGAACTTGTTCAGACATTGAAGATACCAAGGTCATTCACTGCATCCAGGGCCATCACCACAAGTCTAGCTTTTTATCTCACCACTGTAAGTCAATGACTCTGGAAGAGACAGTGAGGTTGACAATTTTGTGTAACTGCCTCACCTATATCCAATTCACTCTCAAGTTATCACCCCATGATGTCATTGATCGTCTTTGAAAACAAAGGACGAACAACAACAGATATGGAGTAAGCAAGTAAGTCCAATTGGTAGGCTATGGAATTTAACACCTAAATGATGGAAAGCAGACTCACTGACCTTTGCACCAGCTTTACTGAAATGTCTGCCGTAATGGACATACTACAGAAAGATAGCAAAACCTGGTGTTCTACATTCAAGGAGTACCTGGAGGTGTAATCATGGCTGGTCTCTCTTTTGGACACTATCTGGGGGGCATGTAGGGTGCCCTTCAAGTTAACATCTGTCTCCATGATGAAGTTTCTATGGATTTTGAAATTTCAAAACAGGAGTAAAGAGGAACCATTTATTCAGTTGATTAAAATAGAACTTCTGCCTCTCATGTCCATTGGATGCGTTAGCAGATTAATGAGAGGGACTATCAGGACAGAAAACCTGGGGATAAAGCAGCAATAGTGTCCACACAAACCCGAGGTCTTTCATTACGTCTTCTGCTTTGCATGGATCTTTATGGATTCTCCACCAGGAACCCCAACTGTTTTTCAAATTAGGTTTTCCCTAATATGGCAAATATGGGGTGCTGGTGGATGGTTCAGACCAATTCAGTTTATTAGGCAGTACTTGGGGAACCATCTTATATAAGAAATCTTTCTCGGTCTCTCTTAATTTTAATGCCCTCCCTCTGTTAACTATTTCCAATTTATCGTGCATGTAGCTCGTCTGCACTTATTTGATAACATATCTCCTCCATTATATTGTTAATTCATTAAGGTAAGAGAGAGTGCTTTTTGCCTTTCTTTGTATGCCCAGGGCTTAACATGATGACTGGCACCTGGAAGGCACTTAATTAATGCTTATTGACTTACTGAGATAAACCACCAGCCCACAGTCTAGCAGACCTTACAGCAACAAACTCATGAACCATTAAAGATGGTCAGGAGCACTAGGGAAACCAAATGGCATAAACTAATACTGACATAGGCCATGCCAGATTTAAAAATCCACTTGCCATTTTTTATTACTCTTCACCTTGGAGGTGAAATTTGGTGACTGTCAACTGACAGCTTGTCCATCTAGTCAGGATCCAAGGTGTGCATCTTTAAGGATGCCCAACTTGAAAGACTAGGCATTTCACAGATCCCTAAAATAGTTAGTGATTACTCCCAGGGGCATAAGAGAATGTCAGGACATTCTCCTGGTGCTAATAGCTTAGAGTAGGCTTAAAACATTCATGTCAGGAGTTCATTACAACATGTAGAGAATGTGAAAGGAAAAGTATAATAAACCCTATTACAATGTGAATTGTCAAAGAGTAGGTATGAAAAAAGAATCTTGAAGAACGTTCCAAAACTAAAGAGAGATTGATACAGAAGAGGAGATGGGGAGGACAACCTCTTGGGATCAGTGGTAAATGAATTTTGTGTGCTATTTTGAGGATGTGGAGAGCAATTAGTTAACAAGAGTATGGGCAAAGAACAGGTCTGTGAGTCAGTAGTTGTCAGTAGAGTATGAGTCAATGCATGTGTCAATGAGGTGTGCATATCACTGGGTTCATTTGAGGCCTCTAGGTGAGGATCCCTGGAGGATTTGGGAACATGAAAAAGTAGGTCCTGGGACCAAGTGGGGAGTAGACCACTGCTGATACTTTGAGCCCCAAGTTTGAATTTACCCTTAATCCCTGTACACATGCCCATGGAATGATGCCCTAGAATAAAGTTCAGTTCTAAAAAACAAAGTTAAAGAAGGTTTTTGAAATATCTATCTAAATCCTAGGGAGTCATTTTAGCATTAGGAAGTTCTGGCTATATCTGTTATTTTAAGAATGATCCCTTTAGATGTCACTTAGGGGTAAAAATCAGAATATAATTATGTGTAGAACCTGTGTACTTATTAAATTATTACTAAGTAACTTGAATTAGAGTTGGGAAAAAATTAGTCTCACATCCCCTTTTTTTTAAACAGATGAAAGCATAGAAGTTCCGAAAGATCACACTGGTAGTAAATAGCAGAGATGGGATTTAAGTCCAGGCACTGACTCCAGGTTCATGATTCTATAGAGATAACAACCTGCTGCTTTTCTGTTCCATGCTTATGTGAGGGTAGTGACTCATCCATTTGAAGAACTTAAACTGATGAGTTTAAAGGGTGTGGTCCATTGTTTGAGGGCAAATGAGGGTTCCCTCTTCACAGAAGAAGAGCCAGCCCACTGTACTATTTGGGTTTCTGAGCCTGGTACTATGAATTGTAGTCTGAGAATTAGCCTCCCTTCAACTCACCATTGCCTATAAAGGAAATGGGGTGGTCTCTCTTTGTTGTTCAGAACTTTCTGAATGTGCCTCTTCTTGTCCCCTTCTCCAAAAGGGTGACAAGGGGAAAAAAATTAAAAATTTTAAATTAAAAGAAATTTTTTAAAAAATTAAACATTTTTGGTTAGCAGAAATTTATTTTCTCTCCCTTCTACACCTGTTGTTATTCAGTCTTTTTTCAGTCGTGTCAGATTCTTTGTGACCCTATTTGGAGTTTTCATGGCAAAGATACTAGAGTGGTTTGCCATTTCCTTCTCCAGATCATTTTACAAATGAAGAAACTGAGGTAAACAGTATTAAGTGACTTGCCCAAGGTCACAAAATTAGAAAGTGTATGAGGTCGGATTTGAACTCAGGGAGATGAGTCTTCCTGACTCTAGGTCAGATGCTCTATGTACCGCCTTATCCCATTGGAAAAGAAAGTCAAAGGAAAATAAAATTCCTTGTAACAAATATGCAGGGTCAAGCAAAATAAGTTCAGAGAAAAAAAATTCTCATTCCGTACCCTGAGTTCATCAGCTCTCAGTCAGGAAATTGATAACATACCTTTGGAATCATGGATGGTTATTATGTTGATCAGACATTTTTCTTTCTGCTGTTCAACTTAGTAACAGCTGATGGGGGCTGACAGTACAAAGCCAGGATTATTCAACAAGCATTTATTAAACACCTATTAATGCACCTGACACAGTGCTAGGCATTAGATATAAAAACAGAGGATGAAACAATCCCTTCTCTCAAGAAGTTTACAGAAGCATATGACCACTGGTAGATGTGGGCTTGCACCCAGCCTGAGAGGAAACATCCTGAGAGTGGGTTAAGCTTAAGAGAGGATATCAATGGGGAACTTGAGAGATTTCCTAGGGAAGCACATAGTGGAAGACATGTATATACTCACTTGACCCGAAGGGAAGTATTAGCTTTGTAAATTACTTTATGAATAACCCAAAGTTTGGGAATTCACAAGTACAAGGCTTCAGATTCTTGACTTTCTAGGGAGAAAGTAGGTATGAAAATACATATTTTGATACAGAATACTCCTTGGAGAAAGAGAATGGTCTATATCATTCCTACTTGGCATTATACTTGGAAAGTAAAACCAGTGAGTTACTTGGACAGGGTAGGTCCAGTGGGAAGGAGACTGCTTGTTCAGAAGCCCCCAGGATATGGTTCAGTGGGGGGAGTATAGAAAAAAAAGATAGCATTATAAGTCTGGAAAAGATTGTGTATTGACCTTGTAGAAGAGAAGAATGTCATCAAATATCAGGATATTATCCCAACAAACAAACTTCCTTTCTGGGGGATAATTTGAGAGCTCTGAGTGTTTCTATTATATTTGTTCATGACCTCTGTAGGTACATTTTCTGTAGTGTAAGATAAAGACTTTCCTTTACCTAATATACATATGGTACCTTACATACTTATGTGGGAATGAGTGACTTTTTTTCTTCTTGTTGTTACTACATTGGGGAGATCTAGTCATATATTTTGAGTATATAAAGAATTTCTCCCAGAGTAACTCTAGATGGGGGCAATAAATCAAAGAGAGAAAATGACCCTACTGAAATCATTAGGATTAGATATAGTCCACGTGAGCCCAGAGGGGAAGCTATGTGTTGGACCAGATAGAGGGTCAAATCTGGTCAGGAAAACTCCCCTTATTGAGTTCAAATCTGACCTCAGACATTTACTAGTAGTGTGACCCTGGGCAAGTCACTGAACCCTGTTTGCCTCAGTTTCCTCATTTGTGAAATGAGCTGGAGAAGTAAATGGCAAATCACTCCAATGTTTTTGCCAAGAAAACCTCAAAAGGAATCATGAAGAGTCAGACAACTGAAAAAAACAAATAAATTAAACGTGAGCCTAGAGTTTTGGGGGACCATGGGGCACAAGTCACACTAACTAATTTAGTAAACAGTTATTGCTAGGATCCACAGTAACACAGAGTATGACCTTATGTTTAAAGGATGAAAGTTTGCTGACCTGTCAGAATATCTGGTCTAGTTCCTTCTTAGAATAGGCTACCTAGGCTATAAGTGTCTTAGAGTGATTTATTACCAATTCTTACAGATTTTATTGAGTTATGCAAAAATAATGACTCTGGGGAACAATTTGGGGTTTTACATATTGATTTTCTGTTAATATAAGTCTTGAAAACACATAAAAGAGCATCTGAAAATCCAAGACAGTATGATTTAAAACTTAGTTTTGCATGCATAAGGTAGAACTTTTCTTTTTTTCAGTATGTCAGAAAACATGTTAGAGTGCTGTGCTGTAAAACCTCAAAAGAAAAATTGTGTTTAAACTTTTGTTTCATGGATATACTTTATCTAGTTCAATTAACCAACATTTTTTATGTACCTACTATGTGCTAGGCACTATGCTGAGCTGGGAATGCAATTGCAAACAATGAAATAATTGCTACTCCCAAGGAACTTACATTCCAATGGGTAAGACAACAAATACAGGTATAACTACATAAAAAATAAATTTAAAGTAAATAAATGCAAGGCCATACAGAGTGGTTAAAATACACATTAGTTTAGATGGGAGAATAACAACTGGGGCTGTGTTATAGGCATCTCCCTTATGCCAGTACCTTCTTAGTTCAGGTTCAATGTCAAGACAAAATGAGGTATTAGCAAGTCACTGAACATTTAATAAAGGAAGAAATTTACTTTGTCCTAAGACAGCAACATGAACACAGGGGCATGTCTGCTCAGTCAGTCTTCAGGGCATAGCTACTAGGTCATAACTATTCCCATGGTATTGGGTACCCACTGAGTCTGAGAGGCATGGGTCTGCATATCTTGGGCTTTTTAGTGACCCTAGGCCAAGAAACTGTGTCTGAGAGATAGGATCAATCAGGTTTTGTGGTGGACAGGAAGCTGCCCAGGGAAGTCACTAGGGAAGCTGGGGTCAAAAAAAGTTGCGTGTGGGAAGAAAGCTAGATCACAGTAACGGAAACTTCATCAGGAAACTGCTTTTCTACCACAGGGTGGGAGGAAATGAGGAAACACTTCATACAGAAGGCGGTGTTTTGACTTATCTGGATGGAAGAGAGGTACTCTATGAAATTGAGGTGAGAAGGGAGTATATTCCAGGCACGGGAGATGGTCAGTGCAAAGGCAGGGAGATGGGTGATGGAGATGGGAAGGGAAATGAGGAACAGAATAAAGGCCAGTTTGGCTGGCTCACACAATGCATTGGAATAATGAACAATGAGCCTGTAAAGATAGGCTGGAGCCAGGTTGTAAAAGGCTTTATGAGTAATAGTGGAGTTTATATTTGGCTCAAAGCATATTTGCACAAGACTTTTCATTGATAGAGACTGAGTACTTAATGATTTAAGAGCTTAAGAGAGAAGACAGATGCTGGCCTTCTGACTTCCAGTTTCAAAAACACTGCTCCAGAATCTCTTTAGAGAGAGGTCTCTGAAGAGAGAGAAAGACCTTGGGAAGAAACTCAATCAAGATTTTGGAGCATTTCCCTTTGGATGAGACCTGGGACTCTCTCTTGGAGATCAGATATGTGGGGTGTGGGTGAGTGAGTAATAAGTTGATTGGACTGGAGCAGAGAGAGATTTCAATCAGGGAAACCAATTAGGAGGACATTACAATAGGGAAGAGGTCATGAGAGTCTGAAATATAGTGGCAGCTGAGTAAACTTGAGAGAAGTCAGATGTAAGAGAAGTGGAGATAGAAAAAAGATTTGGCAATTGATTAGATATCTATGTAAGGTTGAGTAGAATGAGGAGTCCAGGATAATGTCAACATTGCAAACCTATGATAAGCAAACATAAATGAGTTTATGAGCGGGATTCATACAAGAATTCTTCATCGCCCAGATATCTATGCCACTTGCCAAAGTACCCTTCCTGGCTTCAGAATCAAATAACCTAAACTGGTCAGCTATGCTGTATAAATTCACTTTGTCAGAGTAGTAAAAGGCTATAAAAAGAGTACCAGGTGTTGAGTTCAAATTCTGAGTCTAATCAATTGTCACTTGTGTGAAGTTGGGCACATCACTTAACTTCTCTGGGTCACAGTTTCCCCATCTGGAAAATTATGGGATTGGATTAAATGATCTCTGTTGTTGGAAATGCTCTCTCTTTGTGTGCCTTTAATTAATGTTTTGTACTTTCTTAAGTGCTTTCATAAACATTTACCTAATCTTTCTTTTTTAAACTTTTATTCTTTTTAATTTTTTTTTTGCATCTGACAAGCATTATTTTCTCTCCTCATCTCTCCCCAAAAAGAAAAACAAAGCCCCTGTAACAAAAATGAATATTCAAGTGAAACAAATTTACACACTGGTCATTTCCCAAAATGTCTGTTTCTCTCTGCATATTTAATCCATTACCACCCTGTCAGGAGGTGAGTAGCATTCTTTTTTTTTTTTTACCTCTTCTTATTTTTTTTCTTTTTTTTTTTTTGGTCTTTATTAATTTGTTTGTTTACATTGAGTTTACAAGATTCAGTTCCCCAGTTCTTTGAGTTTCAAATTTTCTCCCCCTTCCTTCCCTCCCCACCCCACCCCCCACATGGCAGCATACAATCAGGTACAGTATCTACAGATAGTTTCACATTAGACATTGGTCAGGTTGTAAAGAAGGATTGTATTAGCTGGAATGAACACTGGGAGAGAGGAAACTAAAACAAACAAGAAAAAGAAAGAGAGCAGGTAGTTTGCTTCAATCTGCGTTCAAACTTTGTTCTTTCTGGTTCTATGAATGCAGACATCTCACTCCATCATGAGTCTTTTGGAGTTTACTTATAGACCTGCATTTCTGAGAAGAGTCCAGTCTATCAAGTTGGTCATCACACATATGTTGTATCTGTAATTGTGTACAAATTTTTCCTGGTTCTGCTTCTCACTCAGCATCAGTTTCTATAAGCCTTTCCAGGTAGCTATGAAGTCCATCTGCTCTTCGTTTCTTATGGCGCAATAGTATTCCATTACATTCATATACCATACCTTGTTTAGCCATTCCCCAATTGATGGGCATCCCCTTAATTTCCAATTCTTTGCCACCACAAAAAGAGCTGCTATAAATATTTTTGTACGTATGGGTCCTCCTCCTGCTTCTATGATCTCTTTGGGATACAACCCTAGAAGTGGTATTGCTGGGTCAAAGGATATGAAATTACTTATAGCCCTTTGGGTATAGTTCCAGATTGCTCTCCAGAATGGTTGGATCAGTTCACAAGTCCACCAGCAATGCATTAGTGTTCCAATTTTTCCACATTGTCCCCAGCATTTATCATTTTCCTGTTTTGTCATCTTAGCCAATCTGACTGGTGAGATGTGGTACCTCAGAGTTGTTTTGATTTGCCTTTCCCTAATCAATAGTGATTTAGAGCATTTTTTCATATGCTTATAGATATCTTTAATTTCTTCCTCTGAGAACTGCCTGTTCATATCCTTTGACCATTTATCAATTGGGGAATGACTTGTATTCTTATAGATTTGACTCAATTCTCTGTATATTTTAGAAATGAGGCCTTTATCAGAGACATTGGTTATAAAAATTCTTTCCCAGTTTTGGTGGGTAGCATTCTTTATCATCAGTTGTCTGGAATCATGAATGAGCTTGTGTTGATCAGAGTTCTTAAGTCCTTCAAAGTTGTTTTTCTTTACCGTGTTGTTATAGTATAAATTGTTCTCCTGATTCTGCTCACTTCCTTCTGCAGGAATTCATACAATTCTTCCCAGGTTTCTCTAAAACTGTCAATTTCATCATTTTTTACAGCACAATAATATGCTATTACATTCATATACAGTTGATCCTAATTATTGAAAATAGTGAATCCCCCATAGTGGTTGCCCATATTTTAATTTACACTGTTCGAAGTTACAATTATCTATACTTACAAACTTGTGAGGGTCAGGATCTCCTCACCATTTTAGAGTCTTTTAATTAGGGTTGGAGGGTTAGAATTAGGATTAGGGTGTAAAACATTTGTTATTAATACATTTCATTTTATTTGTTTCATTGTTCTAGCCTGTCATAATGTCTTTGGATCTCAATGATGTCATCCAACTATTCCTATCAGTTTTGTGTCTTTTGAATATTTAACAAGTACACTATTCATGACTTTATCCAAATTATGGATAAAATTGTAGACAAGCCAGGGCCAAGGGCGATTCCTGTAACATTCCTTATCTATAGTTTGTAGAACTCACTTTCTACTCCTTTTGAAAATCAGGACATTGGACTATTTCCTTTCTTCAGGATTCTTAATTATTCTTTTGAATATCTCAAAGATTACTCATGGCAGTCCAATGCTCACATCGTTAGCTCTTCCAGCATCCTTCGGCATAATTCATTTAGAGTCAATGAATACTCCTCATCTCTCTATCTGATTTCACCTCCTTCATTATATTTGTTCAACAATTTTCAGACTGAATATCATCATCTTTGACAAAGAAGATGGAAGCAAAATAACAGTACTGAGTTCTGCCTTCTCCATCATTCATGATCATCATATGATCTACTGCAAGCCGCATCAAGACTATCCACTCCTTGTTAAGTGTTTTTTGTTATATACTTAGAGAATTTTGAAAGCCTCAAGCTATTCTAAGATTTAGTCTTCTAGACAAAAATATTTCCTTGTATTCTTCATAGTTATCATTTTTATGGCACCATAACATTTGGTTCCCAAACATGACATTACTTATTTATCCTTTTTCCAGACATCTGGCATATAGATTGCTTCTGGTTTTTACTATTACACTTCCTCTCCCCACTCATCCACACACACATAAAAAAGCATCTATGGTTTTTTTTCCCTTTTAATATCATTTAAAATGTCACATTCTTTTAATCTTAATCACTTTCGTTGTTCTTTTCTTCCTAGCTTTCCCAAAATATGTATGATAATAATCTTTATTCAAGTTACACAAAAGGAAGATTTAAAGGTGGAATTTCAGCAAAGTATGACCCATATCTGGACCAATACACTGTTTCCTCACTTAGATGATAAGCCTGTTCTGGGCAAGAGCTTTGGTTTATACTTATATATATATATCCCCAATATTTAACAGACAGCCAAAAACAGTTGAGAGAAAATTAGACTAAATAAACCATAGCATAACATGTAGGCAAACTGATTATCTTGAGAATATCTGTAGATGAAACTGTAAGGAAGGACAATAAATATGTAATAGAACAGATCAGCTGGTATTTCTATAAGGACCCATTTTGGTGAGGATAGTATCATAGCCACATTTGGTCTCTACTCTGCCGATACCTGATGACTACTATATGAGTAGAGGAGTAGTTGATACCTGATGACTACCTATGAGTAGAAGAGGCAATGACATTTAGATGAGATCAGAAACAGTGGTTGGGTCTAAAAAAACATAAAGAAAAATATAAAAAAAAATTTGGAATTTAAAATCTTATAAAAGTGAATGTTGAAAACTAAAATAAATAAAAAGTAGAAAAGCAGATCAGTATAATAATCTGGCACAGAGGACAGAAAATTATAGCCTGAGGGCCAAATTAGCCCATGGTCTATTTTTATATGGCCTGAGCTGAGAACAATATTACACTTTAGAATACAATAAATTTTTATGTAAAAAATGTAAACACTCATGGGCTTTATAAAGGCAGAACACAGACTGTAGTTTACTGATCTCTGATCTATATCATGCCATTAATCTACTTTTATATTTTTAACCAATACCATGAAAAAGAAAAAAGAAAAACATTCAGAGTATGACACAATTGATAGGCATTTAGAGAATGGTTTTCAAGAGATTTCAAAGATGAGAAGATTCCAAAAGAATGGAAAAAGTCATGCATAATTTTATTACTAAAAATATTGTCTTGAAAACATCAACAACCAGTAAAATGTAAGTCTACTGTCATATTGCTATAAGATCTTCATAAAAATGGTCTGTACAAGCATATCCTTGATGAAAACATGACTAGGAAATAGGCTTTTATAGGTAATTTTCTACATCAGTCTACATCTTCACAACCACATAGCTAACTGAGAGGTACAGAGAATATAAGATTCCACTGTCTATTGTTCCATATTACAAGAAAGCATTTTATTCTATAGACTAAAGTGCAACTTTAAAGGCTATCCTTAAAACAAGGTAGGTCACACACATAATACAAGATTCTATGATAGGTGTGATCATATTGATAACTTTGATGATGTGCTGAGTAGCATCATCAAGAAAGGCATAAAAGAGGGATTCAAAGGTATTCACAAGTATTAATTATGATGGAGGTTTTGCAGAGAATCTACATCGAATTTGCCCTAACCTCTCTGCCAACCTCCAATCTCACAACTCCAACTGCTTTTCAGACATCTGGAACTGGATGCGCAATGGACATCTTAAACTCCATACGTCTAAAATGGAACTCATTATCTTTACCGCTAACCCACCTCCCCTCCCCACCTTCCCTATTACTATAGAAGCAACACCATTCTTCCAGTCCTTCAAACCCACAACCTAGGAGTCATAATGAATTTCTCACTATCTCTCACCCCCCCACCCCATAGCTAAGCTATTGCCAAGGCTTGTAGATTTTGAAGAGGTTACCCATAAAGAGGGTTAGGGTTTCTCTGGAGACCCCAAAATACCAACACGCTGGGTCCTGCCAAATGAATTCAACTCAAGTCTTCTCTCAGCCAAAGAAAAGTAAAGTTTATTAAAAGCTTGCTTGCATTAGACACAGAGTAGGTCATAGAATGACCTTCTATGAGCGTCATTCTATGGTGCTCTCACAAACATGAAGACAGGATGGGGTCTTATATACAGAAGGTTGTGGGAGGAATCTAGGGGTGTTCTAGGGGAGGAGTTTGGGGAGGGTCTTCAGGAGGAGTTAATGAGGTCAATGAGTGATTAAGGGTGGGAAGTCACTGGAGGCCACCTGGAGACCACAAACAATGGTGGGCTAGGCCAGTTCAAGGGTGGATCTATAGGGTGGGAAGTTTAGTAAGTCTAATAACAGACTTGCTTCTTCAAATGGGATGATTTCATCAAGAGTCCAAGGGAGGTTCCCAGAGCCTGTACCTCAAGTACTCAAGAAGAGTTCAAGGGGGCTCCCAGAACCCATACCTCATCAGATATCATATATGTATATGTCTATATACCATACACACGTGTGCATATATACATACATGTGTACACACACGCGTGCACACACACACACTTTCCTCCACTGCCACCCTCTAGAGCAAGCCTTCATTACCTCAACCCTGGACTACAGCAGCCTGCTGGTAGTTCTGCTTGCCTCAAGGATCTCCCCACTTCAAGCCATCCCTCAGGCACTAAAGTGATTTTCCTAAAGCATGTTTCTGACCACATCACTCCCCTACTCAATAAACTCCAGTGGCTCCCTATTTCCTCCAGGAGCAAATTCATTATGGGCACTCAAAGCCCTTCATAACCCAATTCTTCACTCCTGTCCTGCCCCACACCTTCCAGTCTTCTCACACCTTATTCCCCACCACTACTCTGATTCAGTAACACTAGCCTCCCGATTGTTCCATCAACAAGCCATTCGTCCTCTCAGCTCTGGGCATTTTCTCTGGCTTTAGCCCATTCCTGGAATGCTTTTCTCCCTCATCTCATCCTAGTGACCTGTCTGGCTTCTTTTAAGTCCCAACAGAAATCCCGTCTTCTATAGGAGTCCTTTCCTAATCCCCCTTAATTCTAGAGACTAACTTAGAAATCCTTTTTCCATTTGGATTCGGTCAATGAGCATTTATTAAGTGCCTACTACGTGATTCTAAGCATAGGGATACCAAAAGGGGCCAAAGGCATGCCATGCCCTCTAAAGATGATCCTTTTTTGGATGAAACTGTATTGACTACACTGAGCCTTGGAACACTATTATATTTTCAGTTCAATCTACTGCCATTCAAAAGAGACTGGCTTATCCATCGACCCAGGAAAAACAACATGATTTTTTTTTTTAAGCAATCAGGGTTAAGTAACTTGCTCAAGGTTGCACGGCCAGTTATTTCTGGGTGTGGTGCTGAGTGTCTGAGCCCGGGATTCGATCTCCAGGTCATCCCAACACTGGAGCCGGTGCTCTTACTCGCTGAGCCACCTGGCCACCCCAACATGATTTTTTTAAAAAAGCCTGTTGCTCAGATCACAGGATGCAGTTTGAAAAGAGAAGTTAGTTTATCACTTTGAAGCTATTGGACGGACATACCAGATGGCAGGAAATAGGAGACACATGGTGAGCGTAAGTACCAAAGTCAATTTGAATGTAAGAAGTGATAACAGACACCAAAGAGGATATTTATCACTAGAGAGGCAGCTTGGTGGCACAGTGAATATAGAGCCCCAGGCCTGAAGTCAGGAAGACCTGAATTCAAATCCTGCCTCAGACACTAGCTGAGAGACCCTGTGCAAATCACTTAACTTCTGTTTGCCTCAGTTTCCTCATCTGTAAAATGGGGATAATAAGAGCACCTACCTCCCTGGGTTGTTGGAAGGATCAAACGAGATAACAGTTATTAGATGTTTAGCACAGTGGCTGGCACAGAGTATGCTATAAATGTTAGCCATTAGTGGTAATACAACAACAAGTAGCAATAGTAGTAGTAATAAAAGAGGAAAATTTGTTTGGTGATGTTAGAAGGGAATAATAAATAAATAACTCCAGTGCTGCACTGGTATGCATGAAATATTTAAAAAAAACATTAAATGTAGAGGAATCCTCTATGAAGGATTTATGGGGGGAAAAACAGACATGAATCATGTGAAGGGATTAACCGTGTCAGTGAGATTGTGGATATAGCAGGGTTTTCTGCAGACACTCAATTAACATTTTTGGTAGCTATGAGTCAATACAGAATTTTGCACTCATATATTTTTAAAAATCAACTTTACTTAGCACCTGCCTAAAGCAGTTACTTGTCCACTATCAACTGCATAGATAGATGATGCCTTAATTCTTTAGGAAAATCACACAAGCCTTTCTGAAAACCTCACCATGGATAACTGATTTCTGCTTTTAAAGGTTCTCAGTTCTTACTGTCCAAGCAGGATTGATGGTGTCAGGAGTAGGCATGGAGGTTGCCATTCATAGCCACGTGGCCACATCAACACCAACATAGGCACAGCAGTGAAAATATTGAAGTCTAGGTCAGTCAGATTGGCTCAGACAAAGTGTTTGCTCCCTGGTGCCTCTTGCATTTTGCACCTTTTCTTAGAGGTTCCCTCAATTCTGATTTTTTTTTTTAGATCATCAAGGTGATCATTACCTGGTCTTTTTATCTCCTTGGATTTTAATGCTTCACACAGTCTCATTTTTAAAACCCAGCCCAAGTATGGGTTTGTGCCTACTTTCTCCCTAGCTCTAATCCTATTGCATTTGTCCCAGGTATAATGGATTTTACCCTCCCCATGTAAAACCCTGATGGGACTTTTCCCATTTCTCCCTCAGCTTGCTGTCAATTCCTAGTGTTGTCTCTTCTGTGCCGCCATCTGCTGGTCCTCTGATGAACTGCATCTGGTAGGCCCTCTCCATAGGAAAACATGATAGAGGCAAGAGGGTCCTAGGGAAACAGTTCTGGATTTTGAGCAAAAACACCCTGAATTTGAATGTTGACTCTGCCATTTACTTCCTGTACATCCTTGGACAAGTCACTTCACCCCTCCAGGCCTCAGTTTCCTCATGTGTAAAATGAAGCAATTGGGATAAATGACCTCTAAGGTCATCTTTGGTTCTCAACCTATGATCCTATATGAAATCTCCTTTAACCCAAAGCCTTGTGGCTATTTTGATTATTTTGTGAATCAGACCTGCAGCCACTCCCAGCCAGCACAACAAAAGTCTTTTAGATCAAGGATGTCTTTTGAATTGTTTTGTTCCTACCTCAGTGACAACAGATAACTTCTATTATTGGGCTTAGGGTAAGGAAAATGCCTTTCAATTCCCATCATGCCTCTGGCTGCTAGCACTGGCCATTCAGATCACTCTAGTGCTCCACAGCAGCTTAGAGTACTGGTGAGGGTTTCAGAGTCATTGTTTTTTGTTTCAAATCCCACCTCTAGAGCTTACTATCAGTGTAACTTTAAGTCATGTCATCTCTGGGCCTTGGTTTCTTTTTGGGGGGGGGGGGGTTTGGGAAGGCAATTGGGGTTAAGTGACTTGCCCAAGGTCACACAGCTAGTTTTTGTGTTCCATGTCTGAGGCCAGATTTGAACTCAGGTTCTCCTGACTCCAGGGCCGGTGCTCTATTCACCTAGCCACTCCAGGGCCTTAGGTCTGTAAAATGAAGGGGTTGTACTACATAATTTCTAATATACTTTTTTTGGAGGGAGTCAGGAATATCTGCACTGTTTTATTTGCAATTTATGGAATAAAACAAGAATTTCTATAACATAGTACAATAAAAAAAATATACTTTCTAGTACTAAATTTATGATCCTAAGATTGGAGGGACAAGGTGAAGTTAATGACCTCTGCATCCTGCACTCCTATAGTTGTATTCAAATAATTGTTCTCCCTAAAATAAAACATGAAACCTTTAGAGAACTACATTTTGTAAAGATGTCAGCAGTATGCCTTCACTGAAGTTCTATGCCAATGGGTTCTCAAATGTTATACCAGTTCAGCACAAGTTCTGGCATGTTCTGCCAAGATGGAAAGATTTTGAGTACAGTCACAGGAGTGGACTGCATAGTTGTGGTTTGTGGGCTAGCCTTAGTAGAGCTATGGGGTAGAGGCTCATTACCAAGTTGAATGTAGGATGACAAAATTTTATGCCCCAACAATTCTCCAAGACCATTAGGAAGTCAGAGAGAAGTTGTGATATGTGTTGGTAGAGAGTGGACCTGCACAGACAAAATCACAGATCCTTTTCAAATTCAAGTACGAATAGCAGGATTTTAAAATAAAAGAAAGCTAAAGATTCTAAAAAGTGAAGGTAAGGAGTGCATTCGAGATATACAAGCCCTCTTGTGTGAAGGCAGAGTTCAGTGAATAGGAAGTAGACCTGGAACTTAAAGTGTGTAAAGGTTAATAGTATGAAAATCTGGAAAGGCAGACTGAAGGAAATTAAATGCCAAGCGTTTATCCTAAAAGCTACAAAGGGCAACTGAAGTCTTCTTTAACATTAATAGAGCTAAGCACTTTATAATAATCCCCTCATTTCATCCTTACAACAACCCTGAGAAGTAGATGCTATTAATATCCCCATTTTACATATCAGGAAACTGAGGTAAACAAAGGGATATGCAGCTAGTATCTGAGGTCAGATTTGAGCTTAAGTCTTCCTGACTCTGGGCCTGGAACTCTATCTACTGAGCCATCTTGCTTCTTAAATAAGAGAGTGACTTAGCCAGACCTGCCATACAGTTATGGATTAGAGAGGGGAGAGGCTAGGAGAAGGAAAATAAATTAAAGTATTGCAATTATCCAAGCAAGATTTTACAAGGACCTAGAATATCATGGTAGCTGTCTAAGTGGAGAGAATAGAATTAATTTAATGATATGCAGGTAAATTTGTCAAGACATGGCAACTGGCTGGATACAGGGGTTTAGGGTATTAACTCTGCAACCCTCGGCAGATGGAAGAATGGTGGTACTCCCAATATAAATATGAAAATTTTCAGAAGAGGCAAGTTTAGGGAGAAAGATAATGAGTTCCATTTTGGACATGTCACATTTGACATACCTGCAGGGCATCTTGAGAGATTCAATAGGCAGTTGTTGATGTGAGAATTCCAATAGAAGAATTCCTAACAAATGGAATGAACTGCCAAAGAAGTAACCTGATGGTCTGACAGCAGAGGTTGGATGACCATTTGTCAGAAACATCACAGAGAGAACTGATGCTTCAGGTGTTGGTTGGATTAGATGAATGCCAAGAACTCTTAACACAATGATTCTATAATTCTATGAACCTGCAATGCAATATATGAGCTTGTGTATGACCCCTGCTTCTTCCACAAGAATCTATCCCCAAAGATGACCAGTGGCCAATACTTTTTGACAGACCTCCAGTTACAAGAATACATGGGAACCAATCAGAAGTTGCTGTGCCATTTCAGCAAAGTGAAGTGCCTGTCCCTCAGCAAAAAGTCAATGCACATGTCCATCCCCACAAAGCCAGGGCACATACTCCATGGGATGACCTCTTCTAAAATAGTAAATGAATTGCAGCATTAGGCATTTTTACCAGTATGTCTGATTCTTTTGTGAATAGAACAACCTATTTCCAATTAGGTATGTTATTTTTATAGTAACTAATGTATATAGCATATTTATATCCATTTTGTAGAATAAAGAGTGTACATATCGGGGAGGAGCCAAGATGGCGGCATAGAAGCAGGAAGACTCTCTGCGCTGACCCCATAACCACCTGAAATACATATAAGAAATGACTCTAAACAAACTTTAGGGCTACAGAACCCACAAAGTGACAGAAAGAAACAAACCTCCCGCTGAAGACAGCCCAGCAGGTATACAGGAAGGGTTCATCACAGTGCACTGGGCTGATCCCAGTCCCGCATGAGTCCATGGTTTTAGCCCCAGGGTGGCCCGACCAGCCCTGGCTGGAGGGACTCTGGGAGAGTGGATCACCAGCAGCTGTAGCAGTTTCCAGAATTATGAACCCATAAATGCCAAAGACAAAGTGAGAGGTCTATGTGGACTTTGTGGGAACAGTGTGTGTGGTCCAGCCTCTGCCCCCAGAAGGAGAAGTGGCTGAGATGCGGTGGCCGCCGCTGTGTAGCTGCTTCAGAGCTCCTGGCCTGCAGATTGTAGGTGGACAAAGAGACCAGTTTGAGGGGTAATTGCTCTTCCTTTAACCTGCTTGGATCTAGATTGCTGTCTACGGTGGAGGTCCTGGGGTGCATGACCAGTATGCTAGAGCCAGTGGAGGCTTCTGAGAGGGCACCCAACTAATAGCTCTGGCAGCTGTGAAAACCCCAGTGATTTGGGCCAAAGCTCTCCTCTCTGGAAGCAGAGTTCTACTGTGGCAAAAAGTTCAAAAGTCAAATAATTGAGTGGCAACATGAGCAAGCAAAAGGAAGCAAAGCAAGCACAGTAATCCGACTTTGGATTCCTTGTTTGGGGAAAAAAAGGATCAAAGCATGGAATGGCAGGAATACAACAAAGTCAGAACTTCTGCACCAAAAGCTTCCAAGAAAAATATGAACTGGATACAGGCCATACAGGAGCGTAAGAAGGATTTTGAAAACCAAATAAGAGAAGTAGAGGAAAAATTGGGAAGAGAAATGAGAATGATGCAAGAAAATCATGAAACGAGAGTCAACAACCTGACTGAAGAAAATAACACCTTAAAAAATAGACTAACTCAAATGGCAAAAGAGGCTCAAAAAACCAATGAGGAGAAAAATGTCTTAAAAAGCCAAATTTGCCATATGGAAAAAGAATCCCAAAAGCTCACTGAAGCGAATCATTTCTTCAGAATTAGATTGGAGCAAATGAAAGCCAGTGACTTTATAAGAAATCAAGATACTATTAAACAGATCCAAACAAATGAAAAAATAGAAAGCAATGTGAAATATCTCATTGGAAAAGCCACTGACCTGGAAAATGATCCAGGAGAGATGATTTAAAAATTATTGGACTACCTGAAAGCCATGATCAAAAAAAGAACCTAGAAATCATCTTTCAAGAAATTCTCAAGGAAAATTGCCCTGATGTTTTAGAACCAGAGGGCAAAATAGAGGTTGAAAGAATCCACTGATCACCTCTTGAAAAAGATCCCCACAAGGCAGGCCGGGAGGCTGTGGCACGCACAGAGGCAGGCCGGGATGAGGCCTGATCAACATGGCAGCAAGTCATTCCACCTAACACAAGGGCCATTGCCAGGCCTATCAACTAAGGGCTGGGACTGGACGGAGCAGGGTAAGAATCAAATGCAGGGCCCCTGGCAGGGGCAGGAACTACTCCTGGGACTACCAATCCATAGCCCAGAAATTTAAAAAGCCCCTATCTGGACCTATAGGGACCAGGATGGCAGAGTGAACCCTCGATGCTCCAATCCCCCCCTCTGACCCAGAAAACATAGTAATTATTGCCCCAGGGCAAAACCTTAAACAGTAAAGACTTGGGAACCCTAGAGGAAGGTTGTGGCTAGGGCCCTGCCTCAAAATTGGTAGAAAGTGGACTGCAAAGACAAAGACTCTGGAGTCCTACTTTTGTGAGAGGGAGAACCAAATTCAGAGGAAGACAGTGTTGAATCAACACCCACAGCTGAAGCCTAAACAGAGAACTGGTCTCAAGCACAGAAAGCATTCCTAGATGAGCTCAAAAGGAACTTTGAAAACCAAATGAGAGATATAGAAGATAAAATGAATAATTCTTTTAAAATCAAAATAGCAAAATTAGAAAAACATTACAATGAAGAAGACAGCTCCTTAAAAAGAAAAATGTGTGATATGGAAAAGGAGCTTCAAAAACTGAGGAAAATAACACGCTAAAAACTTGAATCAACCAAATAACTCTATGAGGAACCAAGAATTAGTCAAACAAAACATCAAGAATTAAAAATTAGAAAAAGAGGTAAAATATCTCAATGGAAAAATAACTGACCTGGAAAACAGATCCAGGAAAGATAATCTGAGAATCATAGGCCTACCTATGATCATGATGAAAAAATGAGCCTGGACAACATCTTCCAAGAGTTCATCACGGAAAACTAACCTGACATACTAAAACCTGAGGGCAAAATAGAAATCAAGAGAATCCACTGGACACCTCCTGAAAGAGATCCCAAATTGAAAAGTCTTCGAAATGCTGTGGCCAAACTCCAGAATGACAGGTAAAGGAGAAAATACTTCAAGTGGCCAGAAAGAAACAATTCAAATATTGAGGAACCACAGTGAGGATTGCACAGGATTTGGCAGCCTTTACACTGAAAGATCAGAGGAAGTGGAGAACAATTTTTGCAAGTAAAAAGAGCTCGGGTTACAACCAAGGATCACCTACCCAGAGAAACTGAACATATTCTTCCAGGCAAGGAGATGGTCATTCAATGATATAACAGATTTCCAGGCCTTCCTGATGAAAAAGCCAGAGCTCAATGGAAAATTCAACCTCCAATTATGAGACACAAGAGAGACATAGAAAGGTAAACAAGGAAAACACACACACACACACACACACACCCTGTTATTTAATAAGAGCAAATTGTTTATAGATAAGTAGAGGGTATGAGTATAAATTACACAAAATGACGATAAAAAAAACTTATTAAGGGCTACAAAGGGACTACAATGGAAGAAGAGGAAAGCATGAAGTGGAAAAGGGTAAATTATGCCACACAAAGAGGCATAAAAACATTATAGCAGAGGGAAAGAAGGGAAGGAGATGAGTATTATTTGAGCTTTTCCTTCATTGGTTCAGGTGCAAGGAGGGAATGATATAACCGGTTAAGCATAGGACTCTATCGAGAAGAGACACAAAATGTATCATAACAGAGGGAAAGAGGGGAGGGAGAGGAGCTTTGCATGAGATTTGTTCCTGTCACTCTTGGTAGGAAGAAGAAATACCCTACAGGCAATAGAAAGGGGGAAGGGCTACGAAAGGGGAGGGTGGTTAGAAGGGAGGGAAGAAGTAAGGGGGAAGGGGAGGAAAAGGGAGGGGGGCTGATAAGAAGGGAATACTGAGGGAGGCGGTGGTCAAAAGGAAAACTTAAGGAGGGGGAGGAGGGGAGAAAAATATAAGCATAAATAGGGGAGGGAATGGGACAGAAGGAAACAAACAGAAAGTAATCATAACTGTGAACGTGAATGGAATGAATTCTCCCATAAAACAGAGGTGGATAGCAGAATGGATTAAAAACCATAAGCCTACAATATGCGGTTTACAAGAAACATCTGAAACAGAGGGATACACACAAGGTAAAGGTAAAAGGTTGTAGTAAAATATATCATGCCTCAGCTATAGCAGGGGTAGCAATCCTTATCTCACATAAAGCAAAAGCAAAAACTGATCTAATTAAAAGAGATAAGGAAGGAAACTATATCCTGCTAAAAGGCACCATCGAGAATGAAGCAATATCATTACTTAACATATATGCACCAAGTGGTATAGCATCCAAATTCCTAGAGGAGAAGGGAAGGGAATTAGAGGAAGAAATGGATAGCAAAACTTTACCAGTGGGGGACCTTAATCTCCCCCTCTCTGAACTTGATAAATCCAACCTCAAAATAAACAAGAAAGAAGGAGGTGAATAGGATTTTAGAGAGGGTAGCTATGATAGATCTCTGGAGAAAACTGAATGAGGATAAAAAGGAATATACCTTCTTCTCAGTGGTACATGGCACATACACAAAAATCAACCATGTACTAGGACATAAACAACTCACAATTCAGTGCAGAAAGGCAGAAATATTAAATGCATCATTCTCAGATCATGATGCAATAAAGATCATATGCAATAAAGGGCCATGGAAAGACAGACTAAAAACCAATTGGAAATGAAACAATTTAATTCTAAAGAATGAGTGGATCAAACAAGAAATCATAGAAACAAGGTTACATGGCCAGTTATTTCTGGGTGTGGTGCTGAGTGTCTGAGCCCGGGATTCGATCTCCAGGTCATCCCAACACTGGAGCCAGTGCTCTTACTCGCTGAGCCACCTGGCCTCCCCTAAGCAATTGGGGTTAAGTAACTTGCTCAAGGTTACATGGCCAGGTGTTTCTGGATGGGTGCTAAGTGTCTGAGCCCAGGATTTGATCTCCAGGTCGTCCTGACACTGGAGCTAGTGCTCTTACTCGCTGTGCTACCTGGCTGCCCCCCTCCAATATTTTTAACAGAAGATATGTGACAATGATATTATTAGAAAAAGAATTCTTTAAAAAAATTTAGGTTTTTCTTAGAAAATATAACTTCTTGATAAATATTTTAGCAACTAAAACATATATTAAATCCAAACTTTATGTGAATTCATTCCACAATTAAGCCAAAGCTCAAGGAAGATAAAGGATATGTTTCATTCTGGTTATTATCATCAATTGGATCCAATACTCTAATTAATTACTAATAAGCTATCTCTAGAATCAGTGAATCTCAAAATGCTTTGCAAGAAGCCATTGATGAGGATGAGAAGGACACAGGACCTACTCTTGCGGGTAGGGAAGTATCATCCATATTTTATAACTTGAAAACATGGTAGAGAGGTTAAGGACATGGTCAAGTGAAATACAAAGAGCAATTCAATATATTTTAATTAAAATATCTGTCTTTTAGGCCTGTGGTCAGGCTTTAACCCCAAAGTGGAGCTGAATTTGCAGCTCAAACCCCTATGTTTGCAAAATTGCAGGCCTTCAATATTTTCTCTTTCATTTTTACACCAATGTGGCTTTGTAAATGCCTAAGGGAATGATAGAGATCTTTGGATAGGCTTTTTTCTCTTCATGAACTACTTCTGTTTGTGACCAAAATGCCACAGACCCTTGTTAATGGGGAAAACAAAAAGCTAGCCTTCAATTTTACAGCTTCTGCTCATACTATATTTAGGTTTTGCCTTCAAAATGTCAAAGCAACAGAAAGGTTCAGTGAAAAAAATAAGAGTTTAAACTGTTAGATGGGGAAGGGGGGGGGTGCGGTGTGCAGTGGTTTAGGGGATAGAGTGCCAGGCCTGGAGTCAGGAAGTCTTAATTTCCTGATTTCAAATCAGGCCTTAGACACTTATTAGCTGTGTGACCCTGGGTAAGTCACTTCATCCTGTTTCCTTCAGTTTCCTCATCTGTAAAATGAGCTTGAGAAAGAAATAGCAAAGCATTCCAATATCTTTTAATGAACTTAATAGACGTCCACAAAAACGAGCATTACAATATGGAAATAATAGAAAATTGAATTGCATACCAAACTATAAAATTTTATTATGTTTTAAAAGTCTATATTAAATGTTACATGGTACTAGCAAAATTGCCCAGTTGGTCTGTGTTTTTCTCTGAATTTCTTTCTGCTGTAATCCAGGTTTTAACTCCACAAATAAGGAGAGTATTATACAAATGTTTCAGGCTTGAAACCTGGATTATACTGCTGTCTTCTGTGTATTTTAAAAAATATTTATTTAGTATTTCATTTTTCTCAATTACATATACAAATATTTTAATATATATTTTTAAAATTTTAAGTTCCTAATTTTCTCCTCTCCTTTCTCCCCTTCCCTCTCATTGAAAAGGCAAGAAATTTGGTACAGGTTATACATGTGCAGTCCTACAAAACATATTTCTGTATTAGTCATGTAGTGAAAGAAAACACAGATGAGAAAAAGGAAGGAAGGAAGAAAGGAAGGAAGGAAGGAAGAAAGGAAGGAAGGAAGGAAGGAAGGAAGGGAGGGAGGAAGGAAGGGAGGAAGGAAGGAAAATTAAGTTTAAAAAAAGTACATTTCAATCAGCATTCAGATTCTATCAGTTCTTTCTCTGGAGGTAGTTAGCATTTTTCATCACAAATTCTTTGAAAGTGTCTTGGATATTTGTATTGCTGAGAATAGCTAAGTCATTCACAGCTGATAACTGTACAAATATGGCTGTTACTATGTATCATTACAATGTTCTCCTGGTTCCCCTCACTTCATTTTGCATCACTTCATGTAAGTCTTTCCAGGTTTTTCTGAGAGCCTCCTGATCACTGATCTGCTGTGTATTCTTTTAAAAATGTGCCTTGGCTCTGGTGTAAGGTCATCCTCTTTCTCCTAAACCCCCCAGCTTCATTCTGGGACTTTCATATGTATACAGAACCACTATGCCTTTTGAGCTTTGAACCCTGTTCCACCCCACATGTGGAAAATTTCTCACAACCAATCAGAATGGTTGAGAAATAATACATTGCTTTTAATGGCTTTCCAAAAGCACTTTAATATCTCTTGTCTCATTATAGTAGATTTAACATATTCACGCATTTTGACATAGGTTACTTTTCTTTCTCAACCCGGGATGTGAGGTTTAATATTTTTTTTTCCTACTGTATTCTTGAAAGTTATACCAGTAAAATGTAAATTCTTGCAGCTTCTACCAAGCAGGTTAAGGCTTGGCATATTGGTCCAGAGATGAATTGTATCTGCTTTGTGCTGACCAGCCAAGCTAAAGATAAGAGAAACCATTTTCCCCCACAAAGTTACAAATCAAAGGTTCTGCTGAGCAACCATTTTTGCTGCAATAAAAAGCTTATTCTTTGGGATATAAGGAATCGCTTTCAATCAGAGCTAAGGTGTTCTAAAGTTCTGTCCTATGTGAGTCAGATAAAATTAATCACAATACCTGAATGTTAGTGTCTCATATTACTATAAATGGAGGCCCCAAAGAAATATGAAATCTATGATTCTGCCTTTAGGCAGAACTTCACATATTCCCAGAAAGATAGTCATAATCCTTTTCTCCAAAACTGCTGAACAGAGCTAATCCCTTCTTCTTCCAAAGCCTTCCAATTTACATTACATACTGCCAAAACAAATCTCATTTCCTACTGCTCTCATAAAGAATATATGTTTAAGTGTGACTGTGAGTATATGTGTATGAATACCTATATATAATGTATTTGGATATATGTTCAATATATAATATTTTTTCAGTTGTGTTCGACTCTTCTTGATCGTGTGTGTGTGTGTGTGTGTTTTGCAAAGATACTAGAGTGATTTTTCATTTCCTTATCTAGCTCATTTTACAGATGAGGAACTGAGGTAAACAGGGTTAAGTGACTTGCCTAGGGTAACACAACTATTAAGTGTTTGAGGCCAGTTTTGAACTCAGGAAGATAAGTTTTCCTGACACAAAGTCCAGTACTCTACCCACCATGCCACCTAGCTATCAAGTATTCATTTATGAATACTATGTAGTTATAGTATATATAATTAATATATACATATATATTTATACTCTATACTTATAAAAATAAATTTAGTCATTAGTCATTCTTTTTAGATACATGCTTGATTTCATAGTTCTGATATATATTTAACTCTTGTTCATTCACTTTGTACTTTCTCCCCCACCAAAAAATGTAATGGCAGACTGGCCAATGAATGCTGTCCCTACAAATATACATTTATCACTGATATGTATCAGTGTCACTGATGCAATTTTCTACATTGAAGAGGCTGGGGAGCCTGCTTCTGGGAGAGCTGTGAAAATGTGTAATGGAAATGGCTTGGAGAAATTTTGGAGCACGTGTATACATCCTATAAATGCCTTCAGATTGCTAATCATATGTTGGATAGGAATTTCTTGATTCACTGCAGCTACAGGGCCCTAAATGAGGCTGTGTGGGGATAGGAGGGAAACATGGGCATTGAGCAAGTCTCAGCCTTTTTCTTGTGGTTTGATATTTCCTCAGTCGACTCCTTTGCTAACCATGTCAGGTGAGAGACAATGTTTTAAGTACAGAAGTCTTGTACTTTCTCCCTTCTAGGTCAACATGTGACCCTGGAACACTGGCCTTTTCTTTCATTTCAAGTGAAGGGAGGTGGAGGGTATGATCATTTCAGGTTTTTAAAAGGTGGAGACAGCAAGACATTTGGCAGCCCAAGAATCCAGGAATCTGAGGGTCCCTGGAGTAGAAATCAAGCAGGACTTTGTAGCTAGCCTAGCATCAGTGACACAAGGAGGGAAGACAAACTTTTGGACTCATTGTAATGGTAGCAATACCACATTTGTTAAATTTGGTAGGATCAATGTTATGTAGGACTGTGGTCATTCTGAGCACAATCTCCCAAAAGACTGAGGTTGTATAGGGGGAGATTGTGTCCCCAATGTGTTGGGGAGAATATCTGTATTTCTCTTCTAGCTATCTCTTCTCTGTTAATATCCTTTTGTAATAGTTAATTAATGTTAATTATTTGGGTGTGGGCCACTAGTCACTGGTGCCTAACAGTAGGATAAGCTATCCAGATTGTTGGCTTAAGCATTAGAGAAAACATGCCTTACCCTTTCAGGGGTACCCCTTCAATCTTTGGAGTGGGGTGGAAATGTAGCCAGTCTTGTTCTGAGGAAATGAACCAGAAAGAATACTTGCTACCAAAAAAAAAAAAAGTAATATTAGGGAGGCCAAAATGTGCCCAATTTGGAGTCAGAAAGAGAACAATTTCATAAATAAGTTTCATAAACAATATCATAAATAAATTTCATAAATACAACTTACTAGTTGTATGTATGACCTTGGGCCATCAATCAACCTCTCTGGGCCTTTTTTTTTTTCACATATAAAATTAGGGTTTGGGATTCTATCGCTCTCAGGCTTTTCCAGGTCCTCATTCATGTGCATAAAAGCAGACATTCATTTTGGAGATTGACAATTACATGTAAATTGAAATGGAATTTGGGAGAGCTGGTTTAAGAATATATGCTTTGCAGTGGTTTTAACCATGTTCTTCTGTTAACCTCTGATAGAGCCCTGACCCTGAATCACTGTGACAAATCATTAAACTGTAAATGGGATATAATATGACCTGGTCACCATGGCCATGTCTAGACATAACTGTGTGTCATAGCGTAGTTAAAAATAACAAATAGTAGTATGGTAGAGTAGATAAAGAGCCAGTTTGTGGTCAAGAGCACAGGGCAGTGCTGCCCCAACGTTCCTGAATGAAGGTGAACCAGATTAAAATATAACAGGAAATATTTAACAAAATAAATTAAAATGCAACAAAATAGTTGTTGTTGTGGAATTGTATCCAACTCTTCCGGACAGTATTCAAGGTTTTCTTGGCAAGAATACTGGAGTGGCTTGCCATTTCCTTCTCCAGGGAATCAAGGTAAACAGAGGATAAGTGACTTGCCTAGGGTTACAAAGGTAGTGAATGTCAGAGGGCCAGAATTTGAATTTCCTGACTCCAGGCCCACCATTCTATCCATTAAGCTACCTAGATGCCTCACAAGAGAACATAATGTTAATATGTGATTTTCTAAATTGATATGGCAGCCAGAGGGGATCCTTATATACAATTTAGAGGCCCTCGTTTCTATTTAATTTTGACCACACTGATAAAGAAGACCTGCATTTTAGCCCTGCCTCTGACATATACTGGCTCTGTGTCACTGGATGACACTTAACCTCTCAGTGCCCCTCTGCAGCTTTTTAGGAGTGTGAATTGAAGAGCAGGTATTGATCTGCATTGGTAGGAGTTTCCTCATAAATCACACCCCAAAATAAATAAATAATGACTGTAATCAACATAATTTAATTAGAAAGGGAGGTAAGCCAACTATGTACCAAGAGTAAGGACAGAAGGACAGACAGTGCTATTTTGGTGTCCAAAAGAATTGTTAAAGGAAAAAAAAAAGGCAAACCCTCAAAGTAAATTAAAAAAAGCCCTAAAGGGCAGCTTGCAGTATGTTGGACATCACACATAGTTTGATCTGTGTCACTGAAGAGGCTGATAAGTGGAGAAATGGATAGAGAACAGGGTCTGGAGTCATGAGGAAGACCAGAATTCAAATCCAATGCAAGTGGTTTTTTTTTTTTTTTTGGGGGGGGGGAGATGTTGTTATTGTTGTTGTTGTTGTTTTTTTTTTTGCTTTGTGGAGGGGGGAAGGCAGGGCAATTAGGGTTAAGTGACTTGCCCAAGGTCACACAGCTAATAAGTGCTAAGTGTCTGAGACCAGATTTGAACTCAGGTCCTCCTGACTACAGGGTCAGTGCTCTATTCACCACAACACCTAGCTGCCTCCAATGTCAGTCTTTTACTAGCTATGTGACCCTGGACAAATCACTTAACCTCTGTCTGCCTCAGTTTCCTCATCTGTCAAGAGAGAATGATAATAGCACCTGCTTCCCAAAGTTGTTGTGAGCTTAAAATGAGATAAAATTTGCAAAGCACTTTGCAAACCTTAAAGCAGTATATCAACAAACATTTATTAAGTACCTACTGTATACTAGGCATAGCATTAAGTGCTGTTAATGTTATTATTGTCATTGGAGGGAATAACCATAAGTGGAGACCACAGAAATATTGAAACATTCAGCATAATAAAGGTTGGCACAAGATTTGAAGATAGTTGCTAGGGCTACCAGGTGTGATTCTGAGAACTTGTTCTCAAAGGGTCTTTGGCTCTTTCCCTCCACCTGGAGCTAATCCAGGAAAATTTCCAAAATAAAACTTAGCTGCAATTAAGTGTAGGTTTTCCTAAGTGTAGGTAACAGGGTTACCAACTCTCTGGCACACTGGCACTGGTACTGGTACACAATCTATAATTTGGATACTGGGAAAGGGATAGTTTTTATTTTGCCTCTAAGAAAACACATATTATCATCAAGACTCATAGGAGTCCATGAACAAATACAGAAACATAAAGTTCTCAGAGGACCATCCAGGAAGGGAGTGAAACTTGGTGTTTGTGAAAGGGCAAATATCTGTCATTTCAATGAGTCTCTCTTTATCAAAGAGTCCTAAACATTCTCCCCAAGACTTGGAGTACAGCCTTGAGGTTTAGACTCTCCTCAGAAAGTAAACATTCTTTGGAGCTTATTAATCGTATAAACTCCTCACTTGACCTACACAAATAATTCACTGGCTTTGCTTTTCAAGTAGGATCCTGTACAGGGCCATGTGGATTCTTCAAGGGCTACATTATACCAGGAAATCTCCCTCTGGAAGTTCTGGCATCTTAAACCTTGAACTCAGGAACCCTAGAACTTGATGTGACTCACAAGGCCACTTCCAAATTTGATTCTTACCAAGAGATCTCCCTTCTTTGGCTAAAAATTCCTATTTGGGGATGATATGGCCTAGGAGATTAAAAATCTCCCCTCTTCTACACAGATGGTTGGGGTTCAAGAACGAGGTCTTTCAATTTTCTCTTAGACCATAAGCAAGCTTGTCTATTACTAATAATGCCATTACTGCTCCCAGAGGTGGAAGAGGTACATACTGCTACATACTATACAGAGGTACATACATACTACATATATACACACAGATCTTGCTGCCCTCTGGAAGAAGGTGCAAGGGAAGAGGTAAGGGAATAGTGGAAAACAAAGGACTCAGAGTACATCTAGTGTGCTTTTAGAGGTTAGGAGGAAGCAAGATTTATATTCATTTAGTTACTTATTGCAAATTCTTTGGGTCCTATCATTGCCTCTAAACAATGACTTATGATTATGGTATATGAATGTAATAGAAAATGGTTCATTAAAACAAATGACAAAAGGGACTGCTTTGGAAATAACCTGAGAAAACTTTGTGAACTGAAGAAAAGTGAACAACAGAACAATTTATACAATTATTATAAGACAAACAAAAAAATTCAACTTTGAAAAACTTTAGGACTTTGATCAATGCAATGATCGATCACAATTCCAAAGAAATGATGGTGAAGCATATCTCCAATGTATTGACAGGGAGCTAATAGACTGGATGGATAAGATGAATCATAGGTTTTTGCACATGGTTTATGTATGTGCTTGTTTTGCTTGGATTATACCAATTTGTTACAAAGGAGAATTGTGGGGTTTTTTGAAAAGGAAGAAATTAGGGATAAGAGGTGGGTTATTGATAGTGATACTAAAAAAAAGGGAAGAAAGAAGAGAGCCTCAGCGAAGCATTTAAACAAAATGTAAGGCAGAACCTAAGAAGGAAATTCAGAGGACAACACAATCAAGTGAGAAAGTTTTGACATTAGCATGCTGTGCTGAGAATATACTTGGGGGAAAAAACTACAAGATAAGATTTATGGTTTCACATAAAATCCTTTTTTCTGTTCTTCATACATGGAAATACCCATGTTTGTCAAGTTCTGAATGACAAAAAAACATTTTTAAAAGATAACCCTCCCTCCCCCCACAATTGTGGTCCATACTTTCTAATTTCATCAATTATCAGGTTGACTGAGGGGAGTCCTCAAATGACTCAAGGATTCTCCTGATCCACTAACCCCTCCCACCTTGGTCAATCTGTCAACAATGACACAAAATGTCTCTGAACTTCGTTGTTTTCATCCATCAGAGGAATTCTGATTTACTTGAATATATACACATTTAGCTATGTCTATCACCTGAATTATTCACTTTAATAGAGAGAGGAAAGGTCCTATTCTGATTACCACACTACATAGTGGAAATCAACTGAAGTTTCCTCAGATGTACAGTAGGTAATACCGAGATCAACATCTCACTCAAACTATCCCAAACAATCTACTATTGGCAATACTTCAGAAACAAGGATAGTGGATAGAAAGTTGGATTTCGGCAGGCAGACCCAGCAAGAGTAGATAGCGATAGCTTTGGGGATGGACCTCCTTTGGTCCATTGTCTGGTGAGAGTTAGTTCTTCTCTGGGCTTCTGCAAACAAGAGGTTCGTGGTCTAATTATTTTTCATTTCTCTAGTCATTACCAATGAGGACTTTTCTGGTTCCTCTTTTCTTTCTTTCTTTTTTTTTTTGCCTTTTGGAGGGCAATTGGGGTTAAGTAACTTGCCCAAGGTTACATGGCTAGTTTTGTGTGTGTGTGTGTGTGTGTGTGTGTGTGTGTGTGTGTGTGTGTGTTAAGTGTCTGAGGCTGGAAATGAATTCTGGTCCTCCTGACTTCAGGGCCGACACTTTACTCACTGCACCACCTAGCCTCCCCTTGGTTCCTCTTTTCTTGTTAAGAAGATTATGCTCCACTGACTGCCCAGTCATTTTGTCCCAATTGGGAGCAGCATCTTGGGCCCAGTGCAGGGACATACTAGTAAATGTTTAACAATTGATTATCTGCATGATATACTTTCAAGAAAGTGAGGCTGGTGACTTTGCACAGCCCTCTCTCACTTAAATCCGATCCACTTTCATGTCATGGCATCACTTCCGTTTTGTCATGGTCCCCTTTGAGAATGAAGGACAAACAACCACACTGTGAGTAGTAGGAGCTGCTTCACTGGAGACCCAACTAGAACTGACCATTTGGGTGATACAACTCTTTTCTTTCTGTTCCTTCTCTTCTGTCCTTCCCTCCCTCCCTCCTTCCTTCTTCCTTTCCCTTTTGTAGCAGCAAGCACCCCAGCATCCCCAGGGTGGCTGCCAACACAGGTTCTTAGATCTGCTTTTCTAAAGGAAAGCAACTCAAAATGGGTTAACAATCTTGCTTTAAAATCAAACATATGTCATTTACCTAGTTCAGGGGAAAAAGGTCAGTATCCCGAACTTCAGAAAATACAAATAAGTTACAAGCAGAAGTTACAAGCAGACAGAGAAACAGATCAGCAGACAGGCCTCCAACTGTCTGACCATCACATCCATACCTAGTCAGTTACCAGAGAGGGAAGCACCAACATCTGGGTTTTCAAAGCCGAGGGGCTCAACAGCTGCCCAGAGTCTCATCTGGTCAAATCACACAACTCTTCTCAAAGTGAGCCCCCAAACAAAACTTCACATCAGAGTATTTATAGCCTTCTCCTGGATTAGAGAATGTCACAGTCCTCTGCCCATCACAAAGCAACAAAGTATGGGATTTCCTGAAAAACAAGCCTCCTGCCATAGGCTCCGTGTGACCACATTCAGCCTATTAGGGGGCAGAGTAATCAAGCAAGGTTCTCAGAGTCACTTAAGCCTATCAAAGGGCTTAGGGGCAGAGAAGATCTCAGATTCCCATTCCCATAACACCTTTGGAGCTATGGCCAGAAACTCTGACATTCTTCCCTTCCCAGTTTGATTTTACATCTGTACTAGATTAAAGAGGCCATTCTTTGCCTCATTTTTTTTTTACCTAGCCTTTATTACTGAATGGATGTTGCCTCAGTCAAACTGAAACCTGCTAAAGACCTTCACTTTACAAGGCCAAGGTCTTTCACCACTTCTGGAGCCATCTCCAGAAATTCTGATGTGTATCTGGCCACTGGACACAGATGGTTCTGGAGGAGAAAGTTAGGATGCTGACTTTGCACAGCCTCCCTCACTTAAATCCAAACCTAAGAGCCTCACCACAACCCTGCCTGGTAGGTGCTACTATTATCCTCATTTTACAAGTGAGGAAACTGAAGCAAAGAAAGAATAAATGTTTTACCTAGGATCACATAGCTAGCAAGTACCTAAGGCTGGGTTTGAACTGAAATCTTCCTGACTCCAGGCTCAGCCTTCTGTCCTCTATACCACTCACCTAAATGGATATTCAATGCTGCTAATTTTTCAAGATTCTACCAAATTGAGAAATGACAATTTTTTCCCTAAAATTTTCATTTCAAAACTTTGATCAAATATCTAATAATAGTTTCTGTAATACAAATATGATAAGTATCATATGCCAGAAAAATAAATTAATATAATGCTGTGATTAAACTGTATTCATTAAGCAGTCATAGGGGAATATTACATCAGGAGCCAAAATGATTAATACCAGAGAAATGTCAGTGATAGTAAAAAAAAATCCTCCTTTTCACTACAAAGATATATTACTATATCAATTCCTAAACTCAATGGTAAGTAAATCTTTGGATCCAAAATGTACTATAGCTTCTTATTATAGAACAGCATGGTTTAGGAACTGATTGACCATACAACAAAAAGGATTGCCAAGTGATAAGCCACAAGTTTTTCCTTTGTATTTATTTGTCTGCATTAGATTGTAAGCTCTTTGAAAGCAGGGACTGTGTTTGTTTGTTTGTTTGTTTTTTTGCCACTTTCTCTATCCTAAGTGTTTATAGGACAGTGCTTGACACATAATATACAATAAATGTTTATTAAATGAATGAATGAATTGGGGTGTTTTTAAAAAATATTTTTCTTTTAACACATAAAGGAAAAGGACTTACCAACTCAGATCGAATTCTCTGAATTTGGGTCTAAGAGACCTACTGCACTTGACTAGATTTATAATCCAAAATAAAAAGCAAGCATGTACTGGATATTAAATAACTGCTGCATAGAAAACAGCAAATAAATCTTTCTTTCCTTGTTGTAATCATTTGTGGAGATAAGACCTTTTAAATCTACCTTTTAAAAAAAAACTAAAATCAAATCATTTCTTTTCCAAAGTGACAGGGGCATTTTTCAACCAGTTGATGTTACCATTCTAATTTATTAAGAAAGAAATTGATTTTTCCTTCAGTAATTCATCGTCAAAAAAGTCATAGTGAAAAAAATCAAAATATATTTTTAAAAAAACCTTTCATATAGTCCTTTCCTTTCCCTGAGAAATATAGAAATTCTACATCTATTATGGCATTTCCCCCCACATCTTCAAGCATATGTTTTCATAGACTCTAAGACTTAGTGGCACATACTGACTGATATTTTTTAAACATATACAGGAGTCAAACAATTCCTTATAAAACCTTAAATTTTGTAAGATGTGAAGGCTAAAAAAAAAGCTCCTCATGTATTAAAGTTAAACCTAGGAATAAAATCATTTCCGTTAGGAGACTATTCCATTCCCTTGTTCAAAGACACTTAAAATGGATATCACATGTGGTATGCTCTTTGGAAGAGCAGACCTCTAAAAGGTAGATTCCAGCTTGATAATAGCAAAAGCTTACCAGTGATTTTTGTTGTTGTTGTTCAGTAAAAAGTGACTCTTTATGACCCCATTTGGGGTTTTCTGGACAGAGATACTGGAATGGTGAGCCATTTCTTTCTTCATTTCATTTTACAGATGAAGAACTGAGGCAAACAGGGTTAAGTGACTTGCCCAGGGTCACACAGCTAGTAAATGTCTGAGGCCAGATTTTAACTTAGGAAAATGAATTTTCCTGACTGCAGGCCCACCACTCTATCCACTACACCACTTAGCTATTCTACCAATGATTAGAACTATGCAAAAGGTAAACGAACTACAGAAGGACATAATGGATCCCCAAACCCAATGACTGTCTTCAAACTTTGGTTGTCTTCAAGTACAGAGCAGGTAACTGTCTGTTTTGGAATTCATAGAAATTCAGAGCTTTTTGTATGTTTTGATACCTCAAGGATCTTAATTCTGAAAAGCATGGGCACTTCCCCTCTACCAAAAGAATTTGCGATTCCCTCCATGTGTTAGTGTAGTGCCAATGCAATATTCACAGTGCTCACAATCACTATAAATATACCTGCATGGTGCTCAATTGCAAAATATAACAGACTCTCCATGTAGAAGACAGAAGCAAAACATTTATTCAGACACCAGAGAACCAAATTCCCAAACCAATAAGTTGATTCCATCATAGTAGCAAAGAAATTAATAAGCCACAACAGCACAGAGAGCCACACCATCATTTAGCCTTCCCACAAATGAACACAAGCCTAGCTGGCAAACACCAACTTTTACTCACAAGCCTATCTGACTCCCTCAGATCTGTGCTCTCCTCCTCTCAGTCTAGCTAATTCTGACTCCCAGCTTCCTGTGGGCTCTGCTCCACTCTTCTGCAAACTCCTCCCACCATAGGCTCCATGTGATTACATTCAGCTTATTAGGGGGCAGAGTTTATTTTCAAAGCAGGGGAGGTCTTCATATTCCCTTAGGCTCATTTAGGGGCAGGGAAGATCTTCAAATTCCCATTCCCATTACAGTTAGTAAATAGATTCATGAGTTGTTGTGGCCAAAAAACCAATTCCCAGTGACCAACCTTCCTCTAGTGATAAATTTATGATATTTCAGTAACTCAGTGGATCTGTGATGTTAGGCAGTTATGTGGCATAGTGAATGGGAACTAGACCTAGTCAGGAAAATGAGTGCAAATCCTGGCTTGGACACTTACTAGTACTTTGACCCTGGCTGAGTCACTCTCTCAGCCTCTGTTTCCTTATCTGTAAAATAGAGATAATAATAACACCTACTTCTTAGGGTTGGTATGAGGATAAAATGAGATATTTATAAAGGTTTTGCGAATTTTAGAGCACTGTATAATTGTTCACTATTATCTCATAACAACAATAATTAAAAACAATAATATCAAAGTAAGTATGCCTTTCAGTAGCACAGATCACAATCTGTCCACCTCTACTCTTCCTGCACAATCTTTGTCCATGTCCTCCCATAATCCTTCACAGGGGTCCTACCCAACATGGTGAAAGGTCCCAGAGACCTTTTACATTTCATGGGCACCAGCACAACATTTAGGTTATTCATCTTCTTTCTTTCTCTCTACTACATGATGAGCTCACCTCTTTTTAAAATCATAATCATAACCAACCATTTCCTGGATATTTAAAATCACTCCTTGCACTCATGTTATCATTGGTAATATGCTTTAATCTACTTATACATGTCATTGCCCTTCATTATATGTCATTTAATCTTCAACCTATGGTTCCTTGGCTCACTTGAACTTTGGAGATAGTTTGTAGCAATTACCTTCACTGGAAGGATATTTACTGGTGTAAAATTAAGTAATAGGGGGGCAGCTAAGTGGTGCAGAGAATACAGCACTGGCCCTGGAGTCAGAAGGACCCGAGTTCAAATCTGACCTCAGACACTTAACACTTACTAGCTGTATGACCTTGGGCAAGTAACAACCCCAATCACCTTGCCTTCCCCCCTCCAAAAAGGCCAAAAAAAGAAAAGAAAAGAAAATTAAGTAATAGGAATTTTATTCCACTTGGTTTCTCCCATGTGGATTCTTAGCCTCTTCTCTTTTGAGTGGCTATAGAGACTTTGTAATATTCTTTTTTTTTTTTGCTTTTTGAAGGGCAATTGGGGTTAAGTGACTTGCCCAAGGTCACATGGCTAGTTTTTGTGCACTGTGCCACCTAGCTGCCCCGACTTTGTGATATTCTAAAAGTTGATGAAATCAGCATAATGTCATTTACAAATGTCCTTACATATGTAAGAAACTTTCAAAAATCCCCTCTCCCCCTCTTTGATATTGATCTTTATTTCTTTTTGTTTTATTGGTGCCTTTTGTTTTTATATCATATTCATTTCCAAATAGTGTCCCAAAAAGTCTCAGTGCAGTGATATTACAGCTTAAACTGCACCAAGACTTTTGGGACACACTGCAAATTCCTTCTTCATTCTCTTCTAAGTAAACTTTCCCTTGAAATAAAGATAAAAAAAAAAAAAAAGGAAAGAAAATAATTCAGCAAATCAATGTGCCAGTACCTAGTGACTACATCTGATAGCATAAGAACATTTTAGGAGATGAATTTTCTCAACTGTTCCCTAAGGTCAAGCATCCTTCCCTTCCTCTCTTTCTTTCTTCCTGACCTTGTGGAAATTTAGTTGAATGCTTTCTGCAAAGGCTTAGCTATAAAGTCCTGCTTTATACCTGCTTACACCTGCTACAGCGATTGGATTGATCTTAGGTTTGTTCAACTGTAAACATCTACAGGTAAAGATAGTGTTGCTAGCACACACAATGAAATGTTAAATATTTTCTTACTTGCTGACAGTACAACCAAAAATGTTAATGGTTAAGGGAATACAATTGAATTTTAAAAGTTACACCTATGCCCTATGTTTATAATAGGAACTATATATGACTAAAGTTGAATTTTTCTCAAAAAGCAGGAATTTTGTAGAATTTCCTCTTAAGTCCTGAAAACAAAATGGAAAGGGAAGCTTTTTGGAAAATGTATGATCTTTAAATATTTATACTAATCTTGTTATTGTGGTTATGGGGTCAAATCAGTGCAGCTTTTGATAAAACTAAACAAAACTCCATGGCTTTTCAAAAATGTATGGGGTTATTAGTTGGATCTTCTATATAGATTATTTTAATTATGAAAGTCCTTATTTTTAAAAAAATATTTATTGATTCTTTGTTTTTTAAATCACATGTTTATTTATATCATTCATTTTACATCACTTATATTTCCCATTGTATCCCTACCCACTCCCATCCCTTATATAGAGATCTATCCTTCAAAATAAACAATTTTTTTAAGGAAGAAAAAAAATTCAGCAAATCTAACCAACACATTGGAAAATACCTGACAGTATATGCAGTTTTACACATCCACGGCCCACATCTGCAAAGAAGGGAGGCAGAGATTATCAATATACTTTAAATGAAGGACTTCACTTTTTGACAAATAAATTTTTTCAAAGTCCTAAACATTTATGTCTATCTAATTGCTTCTGTAGGGTAGCTAGGTGGCACAATGGATAGAGTGCTGGGTTTGGAGTCAGGAAGACTCCTCTTCCTGAATTCAAATCTAGCCTCAGACACTTACTGTGTGACCCTGGACAAGTCACTTAACCCTGTTTGCCTCAGTTTCTTCATCTGCAAAATGGGGACACACTGGAGAAGGAAATGGCAGACTACTCCAGTATCTTTTCCAAGAAAACCTCAAATGAGGTCACAAAGAGTTGAACACAACTGAAAAACAAAGATCTTTAAGAGCTGGTTGCTCACTAAAGGATGTCTTTATTTTCCATGTTGTTTGACCTTTCAGTAAAACTTGACTTCATTCATTTTAAGACCTGCTTAGAAGTGGGGAGTATGACTAGGAAAGTAAGATATAAACTTCGAGAACCCAGAGTTACCTCCATGAGAAGACTTGTCTCAAGTTAAAATGTTACTTTCCCTGAGAATTTCATAGTAATTAGGCAAGTTTTATTTTGTAGATTAGAACTGTTATTATTAGGTGTTCCAACTTTTTAATTTTAACATAGCTGAAAACAAGAACTCAGATAATTTAAAAACATGAAGTAGAAAAGTAGCACAATTATCATTATTTCCATTTTACTTAGGAGGAAAGGGAGGTTAATACATAAGATAGCCATGAGTTACCAATTAGATGACTGCGCTGGTAGCTGAATTAAGAGCTCAAGACTATAATCCCAGGGCTCAATCCTTTACGCCATCTCAGATAAACAGTCTACTTTTCAAGGCACTTAATGTATTTAATTCTCACAACAACCTTGGAAGACAATAAAGCAGGTAATACTTTCCTCATTATACAGAGGAGGGAATTGAAGCTTGGAGGGATTAAATATCTCGCCTCAAGCCACATAGCTAGTTAGGCCCAGAGGCAGCACTAAGATCCAGATTGCTTTATTCATAATCCAATGAATAAAACATTTCCATATTAATAATTTTTAATTTAATATATTTTATTTTCCCCTAGTTACATGCTAAAACAATTTTTATACATTTAAAAAAATTTTTGAGTTCCAAATTCTATTTCTCCCCCCCCTTTTTTGGCTACCTTATCACATCCATAATGAGACTCATAACTCATAATGAGTCTGCTGTTCACTAAGATTCACAGATCTTTTCAGATATAAGATCACATATCTAGAAGTGGAAGGGACCCCTCAGAAGTCATATATCCCAATCCCCTCATTTTATTTTATTTTATTGCTTTTTGGAGGGCAATTAGGGTTAAGTGACTTGCCTAATGTCACATGGCTAGTAAGTGTTAAATGTCTGAGGCCAGATTTGAACTTAGGTCCTCCTGACTCCAGGGCTGGTGCTCTATTCACAGCACCACCTAGCTGCCCCCTCAATTCCCTCATTTTAAAGAAAAATGAAGATTGTGGCTTGCCTAGGAACACATAGGTAATAAATAGCAGAGGTGTGGATCAGTTCTGGGAGGTAAATTCTGGTCTTCTGACTCCAGAATCAAAGCTTGCCCCACTTCCTCAGGGGAAGGACCAATGGATATAATTCTCTTCTAGGGTGTGCTGGTACAACCGACGTTCTACGCATGCCTACAAGAATATCTTCTTATGTAGAATGTTACTTTGCCCTCCCTTATACCTATTGTTTTCCTTTCAAATAAGGTATACTCTTTCAAGGTCATATGCCAATTATGAAGTCACATTCTGTTGAGGTTGCATTATATCTATGGCACCAAATTTGCCTCCTTATATTAGGATTGTTAATTTACCTTGAGTATTACCTATACTTCATGTATCTGTGTATAGACATCAAGGCCATCCACTTTAGTTCTAGCTTCTTTCTTATTCTTGTTTCTTGTGGATTCCTGGGCATCAACACTACTTCTCTTTTCTTATGCTATAGTTACTTACTATTACGTCTGTCTTGATAGGCAAGCCTCTTCTTACTCTGTGGATTTCTGTTTAAAGACCTTTTGATTAGATTTGTGAGATTCTAGGCAAATCCTTTTTTTCTCTTTTAACTAGTCCTTTATCCTTGTCCATGAAAGAACACCTTATTCCAGAAATAAAGAAGTAGACAAAGACACTGGTCATTATCTGGGACCTTAAAAATATCTGGAAAACTGGTTTTGTAACTAACATCATATTTCTACAGATTTCGCATGTTTGAACCCAAATTACAGGTCTGGCAGTGATGCGGTACTGTTCAGTTGAGCAGGATTATCATTCGCTGTTTTGTTTTGCTTTTTTAAGCAATTGGGGTTAAGTAACTTGCTCAAGGTTACAGGGCCAGTTATTTTTTGTGTGGGTGCCAAGTATCTGAGGCCGGAACCGATTCCGGGCCTCCCAACACCGGGGCTGGCGCTCTTACTGCGCCACCTGGCCGCCCCCATTCACTCTTTTTTTTTTCTTTTTTGAGAGGGGAAGGAAAGGCAACTGGGGTTAAGTGACTTGCCCAAGGTCACACAGCTAGTAAGTGTTAATTTTCTGAGGTCACATTTGAACTCAGGTCCTCCTGACTCCAGGGCCGGTGCTCTATTCAGTGTGCCACTTAGCCACCCTGTCATTCATTCTTAATGTCCCCTCTTTCTCTGTGGGCGAGGCTACTCCTCCCCTAAGGTGCAACTGTCTTGCCAGTTACTCCTTTGGTTTCTCCATCTAGGAGGGAATTTTCTCTAGAACCAAACAGAAAAAAATAGCACCTCTGTCCTAGACAAGTTAAGTCATAGCCCACTCAGTCACTGCAGACTAAGGGATTCCATTAAAAGTATTATTTTTCTGTTCTAGAGAGTTGTAAAAATGAATTAACTGTTGTCTTTTTCAGTCCTGAGCACCTGGCCTGAAGGTCACTGGACATAGAGTAGCTTCAAAATCTTGCTCTCTCAACAGCATTCCACAAAAATGCCCCCAGATTAGCAGACGCTTGCAGTTACTAGCATTTATCACAATCACCACTTGAAAGACAAATTAAACATTTGAACAAAAAACAATAATCAAGTATATGTGAAACAAAACTTTCCCTACACCCAAGGGAAAAGACATCTGAACCTTTCCACAGTGGGAAGAGAGAGGGATAAGGGAAATAAAGTATAAAGTGTTGCCCCTTTTGGATTTGGACAATTTTATTTCTGGAAAGGGGTAAAAATAGGCACAGCTTCCGTGAGGACCTCTGAGAAAACAGACCCTGGGGGAGCAGGGGTGAGGGGAAGTATTTACTGAAGGTAACTGGAGACAAAGTGCCTTGTTTCCCAATAACTAATTTATAAATGACTATCATGAGGATTTTGAGGTTGATAGCTTGGTAACTGATACAGATTTTGGGGAGGGGGGACAATAGGACAATTGTATCCTGTCTATAGTCTGCATAAATGTGAATTGTGGTTTCTTACCCTAAGAGAAAGAGGAGTTACTTGATATGAGGAGACCCTGCTTTGAGACAAGTCTGTGGTACATGGCCATTGTCTTCTTTAGGCTTGTCAACAGTCCATAGTGCTGCCCTGCCTCTTAAAAGGGATCTGTCATCTTTGGCATATTTGTTCCCGTGTATGCTCTGAGAACACAGTCATTGGGATGCACTAATACCTGAGTCACAGGTTCAGAACTGCAGATAATGTTCATAGTCCATTAAACTGAAAGAATTTCCCAGAGCACTAGACTATTTTGATGCCAATGTCTAGTCATTTTCTTAAGTCTTCAGACATAGATTCATAAAATGGTTTGTATAATTTAAATTCACTCCACTGGCTTTGTAGAAAAGGTCTGACAGTGAATGATCAATTCTAAGACAACTGGTCATGGTGTTATAGAATAGGCTCTGAATTACTAAATAGGTTCAGAAAAAGATGAACTTTTGGGGTTCTTCTGAAAGTATCAATGACTTTTAAAAAGTCAATAAATGCTACTAACTGCTAATGTGGAATTCACCTGTCCTCTCCCAACAACTTAGAAAAGTACTAAGGAATTAAGCTTGAGGTATAAAGATGTTTAAGTGACTTTCCTAGGGTCACACAGCTATTAATCAAAATGAGTTATAATTTATACTGTGTTTCTAGGTTTGCAAAGTGCAAGATAGATAGTATTATTAACCCCATTTTACCAATGAGGAAACAGAAGCAGATAGAGGTTAGGTGACTTGCCCAAGGTCACATAATAAGTGTCTAAGGTCACATTTTGAACATAGGTATTCCTGACAAACCAGCACTTTATCCACTGGATCACCTAGATGCTTCTATTAAGCTATTAAGTGTCAGAGGCAGGATTTTTGACCAGGTCATCCTCCTGAGTAGATGAATGAAAACTCACCTCCATCTACTATATTTTTTCCAGTCCCAGATTACACTTCATTCCATCCAGCCATCTCTCTAGGACACCAGAGCCTACTCAGCACAGGTACTTTGCCATCTGTTCAAACATTGCCCCACTTCTTTCAATAAGGAAAGACCTCCGACCTCCAGAGACCATCTTCCCTCTCTCCCACATCTACCCCAAGTCAATGAACTCAGTCAGTTTTCAGATTCTACCTTGGGGATTTACTGTTTTCATTGGTGGGTAAGGAAAATTCAAATGCCTCTTTAAATGTAGCTGTCCACAGACATTTCTTCCCATCTGTAAAATGAAAGGTTGTCTTAGGTGGCCCCCAAAGTTCCTTCCAGCTCTGGATCTATGCTCCTATCCCCCATCTTTCCACTTCTTATTCTTGCTCTGGTAATTATAATCAAGTCAATATTATTGTAGCTACTAAATGAGAAAAACACCAACTTTTAAAATTGAGAAGCATCCATCCCTTCTTTCTCCCACCTTCTCATCCAGAAGAAAAATAAAACCCCAGCCACAAATATACATAGTCAAGGAAAATAAATCTCTACAATGGTTATGCCTACCTTACATGTGTTTATGGGTATCTCACTGCATATCTACTCTATCACCTCTCAGTCAGGATGTGGCTATATTCTAAATTCCTGGTCATTGAATCATGGTTGATCAATGCATTGATCAGAGTTCTTAAATCTTTCAGAGTGAATTGGGTTTAGGGCTTGGACTTTGAGAAAGAAATCTAGACAATAAACCCCAGTTCACTCTGGATCTCAAGGATTGGACAACAATAAGTTCTTGCCCAAATACCACTTAATGGTTATTTTTTGGGGGGCCTTCCTGGCTCTGAGTCAATGTAAATAGTAACTGTTTCCCTTTTGGTCAGCAATCCTGAGAGTCTTCCCCTCCCAGTTTGATTTCTTTTTTTTTTTAATTAAGGGAGCCATCCCTTGATTCACTTCTTAAAGAGGCCTATTCCCTGAATGGGTGTTGCCTCACTCAAAAGTGAAAACTTGGAAAGACCTTAGCTTAAAAGGGCCAAGGTCTCCCACTGCATCCTGGGCCATCTCCAGTCATCCTGATGAATATCTGGCCATTGGATCCATATGGCTCTGGAGGAGAAAGTGAGGTTAGTGACGTTGAACAGCCCTCCCTCACTCAAATCAAAGTCAACTGCAAGTCCTGTCATCATCTCCCTGATACCATGGTCCTCTTCGAGAAGGAAGGACAAACCACAACCACAGAATAAATCTTTCAAAACTGTTCATTTTTACAATATTGTTTTTATAGTATAAATTATTCTCCTGGTTTGGCTAGCACAATGCCTGACACATAGTAGGCACTTAATAAATATTTATTGATTCTGCTCACCTCATTCTGTATCAGTTGAAAGTGAGGTTCCCCACCCATTTCTTCATTTGTACAGGTTTACATTTGTGCATGATTATGTGAAATAACACAGCTGAGTCAGGACTTTCATATTAGTGCAAATAATGAATCCCTGGAAGTGGTTGCATGTATTCAAAATTAAAATTGTGTAAAACATGGTAATTGGTTCCATCCCAACAGAAATATGCAATTTGAATTTGAATGAGACCATTTCAGAGGATTCATTATTTGAACTCATGGGAACTCCATTCCTCCCTTTTCTTCCATAGTGTATACTTTCTTCTCCCCTTTTCTTTCTTCTTTTAAGATCATCAAAACATAACAAACACAACTACCAAGCCCTCCATCTCATTTCATTCCATGACACTGGCTGATATTATGATTCTCTGGGGATGCTTGTTCCATTCGTCCTTTCCCATTAGAATACCAACACTTCATCTTTAGAAAGTCTTTTCCAATTGATAGGTTATATTTTTATGTTTCTCTTTTCTTTTGTATATGTGTTTCAAAGTTTCTACTCACCTCTGATATTTTCATCAGGAATTCTTGAAAGTCTTTTTCATTAAAGATCCATGTTTTTCTCCTGTAGGATTACACTCAGGCTGGATTGTTTATTCATGGTTATAAGCCTATATTGTTTGGGTTTTGGAGTATCATATTCCATACTCTCTATTTCTTATAGTAGTAAGCAATGGTAACAACTAATCTTGTATAAACCTACAGAAAATAATTTGGGGGATCTTGATGGTGTTTTTTCAGAATTTTTTGGTTGCTTTGCAATATTTTTTTTCTTTGAACTAGAACCTGAAAATGTTGTCTGTCTATGAAGTTCCTGAGCATTTCCATTTTGAAGTTACTTCAGGAGGTGACTGATGAATTCCATTTTCACTTTATTTTCCAATTATAAACCATATAGGAAGTTTTCTTTTTTTTTTTTTTTTGGAGAAGGGAGGGCAGGGCAATTAGGGTTAAGTGACTTGCCCAAGGTCACATGTAAGTGTTAAGTATCTGAGACCGAATTTGAACTCAGGTCCTCCTGACTCCAGGGCCAGTGCTCTCTTCACTGCGTCACCTAGCTGTCCCAGGAAGCTTTCTTGAAATATGATACCTAGGCTTTTTTTGGTTATATTTTTTGAGGTGTTCAGTGATTGTTAAAATGTCTCTTCTTGCTTTGTTTTCCTGTATTTTTTTCTGTTTTGGGTCAGTTGTCTTTGATGCAGTACCTAATATTGTCTTCTATTTCTAAAAATCTTTTGACTTAAGTTTTTTTTTGTTGTTGCTGTCTCATGGAGTTTTTAACATCCATTTGGTACACTCCAAATTTGATGGAATCATTGCCTGGGTAAAGTAATGTACGTCTTGTGACAAGCTTCCAATTCCTTCCTCCATAGCTCTCATATCTCTTCTATTTCTTTCTTCTTTACCTCTATTTCATATAATATCATTTGAAACTCTTGCATAATTTCATTAAGCAATTCTGACTGATCTTGTGGACAGACTGTTTTTCACTGTTTTCTTATAGGTATTTTGAAGTTATTCTCCTCTTTAGATTTGTGTTTTTGACATCCTTGACTTTTTATCTTCTTAGAGTTGGTAGGGGTGGAGTTAGTCATTTGTCCAACACTGTGGAGTTGGTGGCCTATATGGGAACTCTGGGTGCTGAGTACCTATCTTTGGCCCCTCTGGTTGACCCTGCGCTTAAAGCCTAGTCTAGAGGTTGAGTACAAGTTCATTTCTGGGCATCCCTATGTTTAAACTGTGGGCGCTGAGACAGAGCTCCTGGAACCCTCTGGCAAATCTCTTGCTTTGTTCATTTTTGATTGTTTTGTGGTTGCTATTCTTTCCATTTACATTGTTCTGATAATTGTGTATATTGTTTTCCTTCCTCTGCTGATTTCATATTATATTACTTGATATCTTTCTATGCTTGTCTGTCAGATAGATAGGACATGTATTAAATGCTATGTGCCAAGCAGTTCAAATATAAGACAGCTCCTATTCTCAAGGGACATAAATTCTAACAGGGTAACACAAAACATAAAGAGGTGCTAGAAAGTGGGGTGAGGGGGGGATCTTAGAACTGTACAACTGTTGGGGAGTTTGAGCAGTCCATAGAGTGACTTTAAAGCACTTAGAAAATGTAAAAGATTTAAATAATAGTAATAGCTGACATTTTTTATGGTGTTTTAAACAAAGCAATTGGCATACATTCTGTCATTTGATATTCTAAATAGGTGCAACTATTATCCCCATTTTATAGATGAAACTGATGTTAAGTTAGTTATCTAGGGTCACACAGCTACCAAGTGCCTGAAGTGAGATCTGTACCCAAGATTTCCTGGTTCCAAGGTCAGCTCTATCCACTATGCAATTATGTCTGTCCCTTAAGCACCCCGCACTGTGCTAGGCACCTATTAAAGGCTCAATAAATATTCCATAAAAGCCCTTTTTTGTGTAAAATGTATTTTTCTTTCATTCTCTGGCTGAAATCTCATCTTTTCCTTCAGCTTTTGTATTAAAACTACAACTTGGTACTGGCTAGAATTATCACAGTATTGTCCCCCCTTGTAATAGACAACAGTGACTTAAAATACATGAGACTTAATAGAATAAAAAGGGAAAAAAAAGGAAGTTAAAGGGTGAGGGCACATCAAGCTATAGGGTACTGAGGGGTTAAAAGACCTGCCCAAGGTCACACAGCTAATACATGTCAGAAGTAAAACTTGAATCTAATTCTTTCTGGCTTCTAGGCTATACCCACTATTCTGGCTTCTATTGATTCAAATCAAAACTATTAAAATTTGTTACAACAAACAATAAGCAACTTGAATCTTAGGTGAGAGTACTTCTGTTAAGGCAGATTTCATATAAATGAACCATGTTTTCTTCTACCAACAATCTATGTCATATAGAGCATTTGCCCTTCTATAATCACAGGCTAAACCAAAGACTGGCAACTACAGGCTTTCATGCCAGAGGATGGCATACCTGATCATCACGTCTGAGTTCCCACTTGAATATCAGTCACTACCAACTTCTTATATTCCTTTGTCTCTGTTATAGGTACTAGGAAAATTATACAGGCTATTTTAGAGCCAAGAAGCTACAGCTGCCTCTGCTGTCAGCAGGTATGACCCACATGCATTCCATTCCTTCCCCTCAGGATGGCTCAGTCACAGAAAAAAATTTCTATGTCTAAGACGGGGCACTGAAGGCAGATGAAAGAAAGGACTGTATCTATGGCTAGTCAGCCAGTGGTGATGCAGAGACCCCACAGCCCAAGTAAGAATTTAAATGGTCTGACAGTTTTAGAACTGTCACTTGTCATGGTGTGACCCTATTTTACTTTAGCATACTCTGTAAAGTAGCCAAAGTAGTCCAAAATTTTGAAGTAAAATAAAAATATTGAAAGTTAGGAGCAAAAAATAAAAGTTTCTTTTGATGGCATAAAACTGTCAAAATGTTTCCAATATGTGTAACCCCAGTTCTCAGGATAAAGTGCTGGGTCTAGAGTCAGGAAGATTCACTGTGTGATCCTAGGCAAGTCACAACTTCATTTGCCTCAGTTCCTTTATCTGTAAAATGAGTTGGAGAAGGAAATGGCATACCACTGCTGCATCTTTGCCAAGAAAACCCCAAATTCGTTCATGAATTGAATATGACTAAAAAAACAACTGAATAACAAAAATGTCAACTCTTGCTCCCCCTCCCACCAAATATTATGTACACATAAGGGAGAAATTAACTAGGATGGCCTGAGTTAAAATTACATTTAAATATTATTTAATATGGTCACCAAGATATTTTTAAAAGACAGAAGCAAAATTTCAAAGCAAAGAAATTAGAAATGTGTCTGAATTTTCCATTTCTATTCTGTTATTATTAGCTGCTTGTCCAGTAGCATTTCTCAGCTACTGATATTTAGAAACATGGCACCTCTTCCTTCGTTCCCTAGATGAAATCTCATCTTTCCTTCAGCTTTCATAGCCTATTTCTTTTAAAAACTTCACATATCTTGGCTTAAACATATCTCATTACAACTAAATTGTGGCAAGGCGACCCTTCAGTGTGATCTGAGATCTATGAGTAAATCTACTTGCTTCCTTCATGAGGTGGCTTCTCATATCTAAAATTCACCATTAGAACTTCATTCTTTCAGGTTATGGGATTTCATTCAAGTACAAATATATCCCTAGGTACAAAATCTAGGGATTGAGTTGTTAAAAATCATAAGGAACAGTTATTGCTGAAATCTGCTCTTTGGGTCATATACTTTTAATTGACAACATTAGAGAAAATTAATTAAACAAAACCGTGTCTATTGGGAGACTAAAAGACAGAGTCAGAGAGGAGCGAGGATTGGAAGGCAGAAAACTTGGTTCTTGTGTTTCTGGCATGAAATTGGCTGCATAACCATGGGGCCTCAGCTCTTCATCTGCAAGATGTGGGGCTTAGAATAGAAAGTCCAGCCTTTCCAACTCTAACATTCTACTATGACTTGCTTGGTTCCTCCAATGGCTGGTGCCTTCCCCATTAGGATTATCTTTCATCTACTCTGTATATTTCTTGCAGTACTTAGCTTTTTTTTTTTTACATAGTGTCTCTTCCTTAAGAATATGTGCTCCTTGAGAGGAGGGACCATGTTTTTGCCTATCTTTGTTAACACAATTAGTAGGTGCTCAATAAATACTTTTCTTTACTTGACTCAAAGAGTATGGGACTAACATGTGATATTAATATTCTTTGATATCATATCTGAATCCCCTATACCTCACCAACTTTTATAGGGCTATCATCCCTTCTTTTTTGGTTTCTAGTTCTTGAAGGATAACTTAGTCAAGGACTAAGTAACAATTATAGTAGATGTATGTCTAACATTATAACATAAGCTACCAGGCTTCTTGATTAAAGGGCTTATTTTCTATTAAGAATTTAAATTATTTATTTTAAAAAAATAACAAAATGTTTTAGTTTTTCTTAGGGCATGGGGGAAGGTCAGACCTATGATTTCATTGTTTGATGGAACTCCCAACAAAGGGATTCCTACCAAAGATGCTCAGAAGCAACTGGTAGTTTGGAATTTTGCTTGGAACAAAACTGGCCTGGAATTCTGTGACAATGAGACTGAAGATAAACTGCTCACCTAAATTGGGAGGTTTCCATACCACTGAGCTCCCTACACCAAATAAATCATAGCCTAGATCTCCCATTTCATAAACAATATGCTGGATATAATGCAAAAAGATTGTTATGCTAAAGTGGGAATTTGAAGATCTCCCCTGCTCCTTAATAGATCTAAAGGAGTTTGAAGACCTCCCCTGCTTTGAAAGTAAACTCTGCCCCCTAATAGGCTGAATGTAGTCATATGGAGCCTGGAGTTTGTTAAAGGGAAGCAGAGCCCACAAGAAGCTGCTAGCCAGAGCCAGAAAGACAGTGGGAGAGAGAGGTGCTCAGGCAAGGAGATAGAGAGGTTTGTGAGTAAATATTGATCTTGTATTGGTTTGTGGGAACGCTAAAGGATGCTGTGGTTCTCAGTGTTATGGCTTCTGAATATCTTTAGTACTATGGTGGAATTTTGGGATTCAGTTTTCTGGTGTCTAAATAAATGTTTCAGTTCTGTCCTATACCTGGAAAATCTGTTATATTTTGCAATTGAATGTCACGTGATATTTATAGTCATGGTCTTTATCATGATAGTGGGTGCTGTAAATATTGCATTGGCAAAACATAGGCCAAAAAGTAATTCCCAAGCAAACTAAACAAGACATTCCAGGATGAGGAATGCTAACCAATTGCTAATATAAGTACAGCTCCAAAGCCTCCATTGGCCGAGTAGTTTCTCATCACTTGACTGGCTTGAATTTCACTGAGAATTTAAACTACTAAAAAAAACCAAAACAAACAAAAAACCAAAACCAGTTAATTCCAGTTTAGACATAATGGTATGTGTGTGTAGCTCTTTTATTGACCTCTGTATCTTTGCATTGCCTTTTCCCCCATTTTCCCCACATCTTTAGTTCCTGAGTCCAAGGCTGGCATTCCCACCTGTGAATTTATGACACCCTAGGGCTTTCCAGTTATTTCAGGGTGATAGTAAAGGCTTCACATCAAAATGTATTTTAAAGAACTGTAATTAAAAAATAAATATATGATGTAGTCTTTTGGTACTGGATTAGGGAAGATATGCTGCAAAATTGAATAAACAAGAGGCTTACAACTCCCAAAAGGCTCTTGGATATGAAGCATATGGTCAAGCAGCTTCAGTGCGTGCATGTGTGTGTGTGTGTGTGTGTGTGTGTGTGTGTGTGTGTGTGTGTGT
>NW_027187289.1:2670944-2688536 GCF_028583685.1 Petaurus breviceps papuanus
GTGTGTGTGTGTGTGTGTGTGTGTGTGTGTGTGTGTGTGTGTGTGTGCTTCTTGCAACGGTTCAAGTAATTTGGTCCGATTATGAAGTTAATTTGGTTCGGCACAGATCAGTATTAGCTATTACTACATTATCATGGAAAACACCCAGAGATCTGACCAAGTGATTATTAACCAGTCAATATATTTAACTGCTAAATGACATCCCAGCAGCTGCCTGGATATATTTAACTGCCAAAAAATATAAGGGTCAAAGTTGATGGGTGGAGGCTTGTTCATATAAGAGGGCTGAGACAGCATTACATTCTCTCACAACTTACTACCCAAACCCTACTTTCCAGATAAATTGATTTACTTGTAATTCCCAGATACATCTTGCACTTTTCTACTTTGCTCATGATGGAATGCCCTCTTTGCCCTAGTAGGTGGTTTTGTGATTTTTGCAGGACCAAAAAAATTCATCATCCGGTGGTGAAAGTCAGGTGAAGAACATTTTAGAACTTTGATGGACTGGTGCCCACATAATAGTCACTAACTACCCTGTATACCAAGCCTTTCCAGCATCGATAAGGCCTGCTAGAATTTGTGCTACATTACCAGAGAGGTAGGGAAGGGTACAGTGGAAAAGAGCATTGACGTGGCATCATAGAACCGAAGTTCAAAATTTACCTTAGTCATTCTTATGTGACCCTGGGGAAGCTGTGTATCCTCTCTAGGACTCAGTTTCCTCATCTGTAAAATGGGAAGGGTGGATTAAGTTACTTGTAAAGTACCTTCTAGCTCTAGATTTGTGATCCTATAGACCCAGGATTACCTCCACAGGAAGGGGAAGGGGGAGGAGGGGAGAGAATCACAGTCTTAAAATCTGAGTGGGTACCTCTTCCTGACTCTGTAGCCAATATTCCTTGGCACAACCCTTCTAATCCAATCATGGAGACTTAAAGACTCACAAGAAGCCTCTGATTGTATATGCTATTCCACAAGAAGTCAAAAGTAATCTCATTGGAAATAGTGAAGGGGAAAGTTCAGCTCCCTAGAAAGCGTCCCAGATAGGTCACGTGTCACCAAAAGTGACCTAGGCAAGGCCCATCTTGCCACGCATGCTATGTCCATGGGGGTATTTTCCAATCTAACCCTCCATTACACTTATGGGATGGGTGTGTGGCACAAGTGTACAGTACCTTGGGTGGCATCTACCTACCCATGTGAAGAGACTAAGGACCCTGCTTCTGGGAGAATGAGGTCATGGAATGGAAGTACCTTTGAGAAAGTCTCTTAGTTTCTTTGGGTGATTGGACAGCTTGATTCCTTCAGTGGTGGTATGAGTGAGAAACATTCTGAAAGTGGAGAGGCCTTCTCTCTGACTATGACATTTGGCTATAGAGATGGGTCTTGGTTTGTTCTTTGCCATTTTAGGTGTGGAGATTGGAGCCTCCAACCTTGTGAATTTTGAAGTCAGGGGAGCAAATGTCTGGTTAAGCTGGCATCTAGTTTTTATATCCAGCTAGTAGACAGCTGGATGCCCCGGAACAAGGAGTGATCTATCTGTAGGATTGACTTTTGGGACGTAGCTCATCCAGTAGTTATGCTTGATGGGATTTATGTGATATAGGAACTGGTGGTATTTTCATTTGACAAACATTAAATGCCTGCTATGAAAACGATTATATATTGACAGTAAGTGACTAGTTATAAATATAACTATTATTTCAGAATTAGCTGTAGCTCTGTATACATAGAAATATATGGTTAGCAGAACAGTACCAAATTAGAAGATGGGATAAAGTTGAAGTGGAGAGACACAGAAGTCATGGGCAATAAGTGTTTTAGAATAGTGGTTAAGAGTTTCAGAGTAGCACTTTTGAAGTGTGGACACCTTTATAATATAAATATTTTTGTAGAATCCAACATGTTATTTATATTATTAGTACCTTATTGGTTGAACAAATACATTTAAAGAGGTGACATAGATATTTTAAAATATTTATACTTTATTAATCATAATAGTAATTACATACATAGTTGCGACACATAAGAGACATTATTCAGACCACAGAAATTGTTTTCTTATTGGTGGATTTGTAGCTGGACATCCAAAGCACACAAGTTGGGAAGTATTGTTTTAGCATATAAAGACATTTGCAAAACATTTTGAAGGAGGAGGATTAAGATTATAAGCATTACTACCTAATAAAGTGATAAGATACTGATCAGAATGGAAGACTGTAGAAAGCTTGGCAGATAAACTGTATCATTCAAGAGAACATTTACAGATTAAACTGGACAGCCAATAAATGAATATAAACAGAACAAATGATGTGGAATGCCTATTTCTATAGTGTTCAGAAACCTCTGTTTTATGTTTGTTGCCATGGCCAGAGTTCTTTACCAGCTGGCTAGAGTCCTGGTGATAAGCATCTGAGCACTTAACCTGGCCAGTCCTTAGAAAAGATATAGGACTATTCTTTTTTGTTTGGGGTTTGTGTTTTTTTGGCTTTTTTTTTTTTGGAGGGGGCAAAGTAGGGCAATTGGGGTTAAGTGACTTGCCCAAGGTCACACAGCTAGTTTTGTGTGTGTGTGTGTGTGTGTGTGTGTGTGTGTGTGTGTGAAGTGTCTGAGGTCAAATTTGAACTCAGGTCTTCCTGACTCCAGGGACAGTGCTCTATTCACTATGCCACCTAGCCGCCCCTAGGACTATTCTTAAAACCTTTCCAGTATAGTAACCTGCCAGGGGTTATACCCCACTAACAAAGCTTTGAGGACCCAGACTCATCTCTGTGCCATGATTAGAGTAGGCTTTTGTGGTAAAGTGTTTGAATACTGGCCATACATAAGGATGAAAAATTGAAGATGGGTTGGATCAGCACCACTGAAGGGAGCACTTACTTAAATTAAGTCATAGAGTTAAATGTTAAAGTATTTTCCTTGGAGATGAAACCATCACATTTGTACCTTACCATCTTAGAAGTAGCAACAGCACTTGAACAGCTGATCAAATACATACTGAAGAAATCTGTTCAGGAAGTGACAATATTAAAAACAGAGAAGCACTGATTTATCAGCATCTAAAGGAAGAGAAGATTTCAAAAGAATGGGAAAGATTATTGATGGAACCAGTTCTGTACCAGTGAAGAAACCAAAACAAGTGACTGGAGAAACATGGACAACTAGTGATGCATATGCTTAAATTGTCATCTTTATAAACATTTCATGAGAATGTTTCATATCTGATCAAGAGTATCTTTCATGAAAACATTAGACAGAAACAAGCAGACTTGAATTTTTTTTTGTTGATACCTTTTGTTTTTACATCATATTAATTTCCAAATATCTCCTTATTCACCTTCCCCATTAAGTCTGCTTTAAAAAAAAAGATTAAAAAAGGAAAAAAAAATTCAGCAAAACCAACACAATGCTTCTGTCTGACACTGCACAATATGAAACAACTATAGTTTACCCCAAGTTCTCATGTGCCAATGAAGGGAATATTCATATCAATGAGACCCTCTGATCCATGGAAGTATCAGTTGGATATGGGCAAAATAAAAATGAAACCGAACAGTAGTTGGGGCGCTCAAAGACCTTATAATCTAGGGCAGGGGAAATATAATCATCTAATTACCTAGTGAGTGATCTGATTTCTCATTATAAATCCATCTTGGGGAAATCGTTAGCAAATGCTCAGAACAGTTCCCAGTCCAGGGATAAATTTCTAACTTTTAAAGAGTGGAACTGACACTTTATTGTTGTTATTGAGTCATTTCAGTTGTTTTGACTCTTTGTGACCCCATTTGGGGTTTTTTCGGGAAGATACTGAAGTGATTTACCATTTCTTTCTCCAGCCCATTTCACAGATGAGGAACTGAGGCAAACAGGGTTAAATGACTTGCCTAGAGTCATGCATTAAGTATCTGAGGCAACATTTGAACTCACAAAGATGAGTATTCCTGATTCTAAGCCTGCCGCTCTATGCACTGCATCATATCTAGTTCGACTCAATCATTTTAAAAATGAGGAAACTGAGGCTGAGAGGTCATGTGATTTGTTCAAGTTTCTACAGTGATAAAGTATCTGGGGCAAGACTAGAGGAAGAACTCTACTCATTTCATCAAGAGCCCTTGCAAGTGGGAGTGTCAATATATTTAGAAAGGTTTGGAATACCAAGGCAGGGAATACCCAGAAATCCAGGGCAGGGAAAGGAGGCAATCTCCCTTACCTGCCATTTCTGGTTCAACTCCCCTGAACAAGACATCCCTTTCAGGATAAGTTAATCATTTCAAATCTCAACACAGGGCTGCTAATTCAGCCTTGCTTATTCAACTCCTTCCCAACTCCCTTAGCCTCTTCTCCCTCTGGAGGGCTGGAGTGTGAAGCACTAAACTTTGTTTTGGTTTTGTTTTAGTTTAGTTTTCCCACATCTTTGCTGTTTGCCCTCCATTCTCCCCTCACTTCCCAGCTTCCTTTAGTCTTCCCCCTTTAGACTGTAATCTTTGTGAAGGTAGGGATTATCTTTTTCTTATTTGTATCTCAAATGCTTAGCATAGTGCCTGCATAATATTTATTGTACTGAAAACTGTGCCAGAGTTGAAAAAGCCAGGAGGGGGCACAGTTTGGGATAGGGCCTCAAGTCACAGCCCTGGTGTTGGAGAGAAGGAAAGGATTCTGCCCATAGGGCAGCAGTCCAGCTCTTGCTGACTACATTCCCTAACTCAAAAATCTTGGGATTTAGGTGTAACTGTTGAGATCATTAGTCACAGCCCTGGACAATGGGCATGGTTCATGCCTCTAATGGAGGTCACTGAAATGCAGTAGACAGAGAAAGTGAAGCAAGCAGGCTTTCCTGAGGAGATACTCACAAAATGGAGAAATGGTCAGGGTAGATGGACACAAGGCAGTCTGCAGGTGTCCTGGATAAAATTTGGCACCCAAACATGAGTGAAGCACAGTGGATTTAAAAAGTTCATATCAGGGTCACGTAGGGCCAGACATTTCTGGAAGGGAGCTGTGAGGTTAGACCTGGGGTTGACTCATCCTGGGGTAATCATAGGAGGAATTTGGCTGCTAGTGACATTAAAATTCCACAATGAAGGTTAAGGAAAGGAAGGCAGGAGGAAGGAAATAAGTATTGTGCCTACTATATTCCCAGCCGTGTGCTAAGTGCTTTTCAAATATTTTCATTTGATCCTCACAACAATCCTGGTAAAGAGGTATTATTATTATTCCTATTTTACAACTGAGGAAACTGAGGCAATCGGTGGTTAAGGTCACATCGCTACTAAGCCTCTGAGGTTGGATGTGAATTCAGGCCCTCCTGACTCCCAGCTTGGTGCTCTTCCTAGATGATTTTTTCTGGTGTTTGTTTTTTGGTTTTGGTTCCCCAGGATTTCTGGATTTAGTGATCGAGAAGCTACTGTAATTCCTTACAGTGCTTAGAAAATGTACTAGAGTAAAAGGATTCAGGCAGACAGCAGGCACATAAACCTAGTACTCTGTATATTTAATATGTTGTTGTAGTTAAAATGGAAAGAGCACTGAATTTGGAGTCGGAGGACATGGATTTGGACTCTATTTCTTGCAGTTACCAGCAAATACCTTGGGGACATGACTCAACCTCTCTATAGGCCTAGATGTTCTTCACTATCAGAAATGAAGGGAGGAAAATGAGAGGCAAAAGGGAAGAACTAGTGGACCCACAAGTGTTGTGTTTTCCCACCTCTGAATCTGTGTTTTACCTACTAAGCCACAAGCTCCCATCCCACCCTATCAGCCCTCTTCAGAGGCAGAAACTTAAATTTAAAGGACAGTTGAATTTTCCATATAATGTGTGACAGGCGGGATTCAATTCAGGGATAGCTATGTATTCTATTTAAGTATCTTCCAGGTTACCTTGGATTTAGATGCAAAAAGTATTTCCAGAGTTCAAGGCGGTAATTTTCAAACTGCTCAGCTAAGATAAACGGAATTCTTTTCAGGTGATTTTCAAACTCGAAAAAACTACTCAACTCCTCACTTGGATTCAAGTTCCACCAGATCCAGACTCTGAGCAAGTCAATTAACCTCAGCACCACCCCAGCCCCGCCCACAAGCAACTCTCCAAGACTGTAATTTGCAGAACTGCTGTGGATCTGTATTAGTTGTATAAATGTTCTTTTGGGACATCAGCTGTCAGTGAAATCAAAGGCTCTTTCCTAGTTTAACGGAAATCTTAACAAAACCAACCTTCTAAATAATATTAAAAATTCATAGATTAAAACAGTAAAGAATGCTATATGAGTATGAGAGGACACATCCTTAGACAAGCAGACATTCCGGTGATGGGCCATCCAAGGTTTACGGGTTTAAAGTCTGAAGCAGCTTTGGAGGCCCAACACTCTTAATTTTCAATCCAATATTTACTAAGCACCTACTACTTGGCCAGGCGCAATGCTAAGTGCATTTCCAGATGAAGTAAGGGAAAGCCCAGAGATTTAGAGTTAGCCCCATAATATATATATACAGCTATTAGGGGGCTGGGCCGGGCTTTTGGACCCAAGTGTTCTGAATCCAAATCCAAAACACAGCCTTTGCCCTCAAAGAGCTTATGTGGCAATGTGGCAATAGCACTAAAGGATTGATACAAAATAATGCACGATACCGACAAGCCACGAGAGATGCAAAGGTCTCTCGGAGATCTGAGCACTTGGACAAGTTCATGACCAAGGTTCCAAGGCGGGGGGGTGTGGGACTGGGAGGGCTTCCTGGAAGAAGCGGCGTTAGTGACTACCTTTCAGGGCGCTGGGGCTCCCCTCTCTAAAATGAGAGCTCACAGCTAAGCCCTCCCCTCTGGCGTGGGACGGGGGCAGGCGGTCTAGTGCTAAGATAAGAGTGTGGCTGCTTGGGGAGCGGGCCCAGACCCGGGCAGGAAGACAAGGTTCTAAGACCTCCGAAGTGAGGGGAAGGTAATCATCTCTGGGCTGATCAAAAGCAGCAGGGCAACTTTAGCTCTCCTCTAAGAAGGCGACTCAAGACGACCTCCTGAACTCGGCCTAACCCCGGAACTGAAGCCGCTTCTGTTCTCCGAGAGCAGAGAGAATGGTCCGAGCATGAACTCGGCTAAACCCCGCGGAGCATGCGCCGAATAAGCGGGCGCCACTAACTGCGTGGAGTCGGGGGGGGGGAAGCGAGGCGATCCTGGGGCCCGGAATATACCAAACACAAAGGGGGGAGGAAGGGAAGAAGGCGATCTTTTCTACTATTAATAAGGGTGGGGCCGACCCTACTAGAAGAGTCTAGCGCTAGAACGTGGTGGGACGAACACCCCAAATAAGAACCAGCCTCGCCCTTTTACTACCCAGCCTCACCCTTTCATTTCCCAGCCCCTCCCTCCAAAGGCTTAGTCAATGAAGGTCCCGCCCCCTTTCAACCTTCTTTCCCACACCTCCCCGCCCCATTTCGATTCACTGAAGCAAGACCCCGGAAACGTAGAGCTCCACCTTCCTCAGCAGGAAGAGGGGCGGGCCGACGGAGCATGTGCGCCTCGGAACTTGCGCGTGCGCAATGACCGGCTGCCGGCATCTCGTGTTTCCGATCGCGGCTAGCGGTGTCGTGTGGTAGTTTAGATCCCGCTGTGTCTGCGCCTGCGCTGAAGGCGCCTTATTTCCCCACCTCCACTCCCCCTCCCTTCCCCCACGAGGCAGGCGCCCCTCCCCCATTCCTTCCCCGTTTCCCCCCCTCCCCCCGCCTTATCACTACACCTTCCCCCCAGCGGGGGTTCGGGAGCGGGACCATGTTCACCAGCACCGGATCTAGTGGGCTCTGTGAGTACCGGCCGCGCCCCCCTGGCCCCGCCCCGGAGGAGGCTTGGGGTGGGCGGTGGGGAAAGGGAAGTGGGTGTGTGTTTTGGGGGGGCGGTGTGGGAGGGGCGGAGAGTACCAGCACCCCGGTAACACTTCTCCACTGGGACTGGGGGCGGGGCGGGAGGGGGGTAGTCCTCGCGGGCACGGGGTGGGCGTGACTCTACCCCACTCTGGTCCTTGTCTGGGAAATAGCTGGTACTCTGAGCTCCCCCAATCATCCAGGGCTCCCCGCTTCCTCTCAGGCGGCCGGCCCAGCCCCGTTGCCCGGGACCCCGGCTGTGACCGGTCGCTGACCCGCGCCTGGGAGAAGGGAAGGTGCTTTCACGTGCGGCCCCGTGGGCCGGGGTGGGTGGGGCTGGACGCGTCCTCCCTCCCGGGAGCATGGACTCGGCTGTCCTCTGGGCAGAGCATCCCTGTCCCGCCCTCTCCCAAAGTTGGTGTGCGCCCCTGTACCCTCACGGTAGCAGTCCCGGTGCTAGGCTGCACAGGTGACGCGGGAAGCCCGCGACCCCCACTGAGTGTTCGCTGCATTAGCCCCTCGGCCCCGATTAGACCCCCTGACTTTCTGTCTCAAGGTCCCGGAGACTGTTTCCTTCCCTGGCTCTGGACTTGTTCCCCCCGCTGTGTCTTCTCCCTGCCCTGCCTCTTTACCACGATCTTTGCTTTTTGTGGGCTTAGATCAAAAACGAGTGTCTTCTGTCTAGTGAGGGCAGAGTTCAGGACACTGCTCAGGAGATGGGACACGGATTTTTGCTGCTAAGTGTAGGATTGTAGATTCCCACGGGAATGAGTGCTAGTGGTCAGCAGGTAGAGGGCAGAGGAGGACAGCCTTCTAACAGCTGGAAATGTGTGTACAGGGCTGGGTCCTGGGATTCTCCAGAGGCATATTGTTTGTTAAATTCTAATTAAGTTTTGACATAATACTGAGAGCTGGCATTTTTAAAGGAATGATATAATAATGCACTCTTAAGGACCATGGGACTTCTCTATCTCACTTGCAGCCAAAATGTGATCTCCAGTAGAATGTGAACTCCCTGCAAGCCGGGACTGTCTGACTTTTCTGTTAGTATCCTCAGAATTTAACAGTGCTTTGTGCATATTAAGTGCTTAATTCATTAATTATATGATACTTTAGGTTTTCCAATAAAAAATAATAGCATATAATAATAATAAATAATAATAAAGTAACTCTTTAAGATTTGCAGTAATAGTAATTAGCATTTATATAGTGCTTTAAGTACTTTACATGTTACCTCCTATGATCTTCTTTTGTCTGTTATTTCTCTACTACTGTTTAGGGTACCTCCATCCTGCTAGTTACCCCAGGGTCACAATCCAGGTGGCATCTTCAGCTTCCTTCCTCTCTGTCATAACTGCCCCATCAGTTTTACCTGCACAACATTTTCCACTTACTCCTCCTTCCTTCCTTTGATACTGCCACCACCCCGATGTAGATCCTTATCACCTCGTGCCTGGACCCTTGCAGTAGTCTCCAAGTCGGCCAGTTACAGGTGTCTCTCCATTCCAATCCATTGTCCACTAAACTGTCAAAAGTAATTTTCCTAAAGGGCAGATTTGGCACTTCAAAAGATCCAATATAGTTTATTTAGAATATAGGCGAATGGGAAGGAAACCAGAGATAACAGAGTAAAAAAAGGCTTAGGAATAGTAAAATAAGAGCAACTATGGTTAATATATATGTATATGCATGCACATATTTACAGTCATCACCAATGCGAGGAAGCATCAACACCTGACCACGCCAGCGGGGGAATCCTAGGTACAGCCATCAGGGGCCCGCTTGGGAGGATCCCAGGCAGGACATCTCCTCCATTGGTGAGATTCCAATTTGGGGTCCGAATCTTACAGTTTAAGTAGTGCTGAGAACAAAAAAGGCATACTGCCAGGTGTTTTTATCAAGCATCATATCTTGTGTAAGGCCGGCCAATTCCTCCACGGCAGCCCCAAGAATGATGTGTCCTTAGAATGGCTAGTTCCAGGAGTTGGGCAGTTATAATATCTCTTCTCAAGGACCTAGCCAGGGTCCCGGGAGAGGAGCAACCCTCACCTTCTCAGGACCCTCTGTTCCCAAACAGAGGTAATAGGTCATATTGAGTTGGGGCCATAGTTTGTATAATCTTTTTATTTTTAAAGCACTCCGGGTTAAGTAATTTGCTCAAGGGTACCTTCAGTTATTTCTGGGTGTGGTGCTGAGTATTTAAGCCCAGATTTGATCCCCAGGTCATCCCGACACTGGAGCCGGTGCTCTTACTCGCTGAGCCACCTGGCCGCCCCTCATAGTTTGTATAATCTTATTCCTCACAGAGGGGTTTACCTTGTCCCTTCATCTTCTCCTACATCCTCTGTGATCCAGTGACACCAGCCACCCTGATGTTTCTTGAACAAGATACTCTGTCTTCCTACTCCAGGCATTTTTGATGGCTGTCTCCTCTGTGTGGAATTCTTTCCCTCTTCATTTCCACCTCCTGATGTCCCTGGCTTCTTTCAAGTCCCAGCTAAAATCCCACCTTCTTTCTTCCTTATTTCTAGTGCCTTTCGGCTGCTAATTAATTCCAGTTTATTCTGTATATAACTTTTTTTTTTGAGGGGGGAAGTGTAACACCAAGCACAAGCAACTTCTGATTATGAGCATAGCAAACTCCATTTATTCAGTGACAGATTAAGGCAAAACATTCACAGAAAATCAAAATCAAAATACAGGGTAACTTAGTCATTTAGTAAGTTCTCAATTCAGTGACAAAGTACTAAGGTCCAAGTACTCCACCCCTGGATAGTACATTCATTTAGTCAATCACAAAGTCTTCTCTCTATTCAACTGGAGATTAGTTTCCAATCATAAACAAAGTACATTCATTTGGTTAATCTGCAAAGTATAAAAGTCAAAAGTTTTCCACTCTTGGATCACAACTGAATTACAATACCATCCTTCACCACCAAGCACCCTCTCAAGGGGCAGTGGATGGCCATTTACTCTAGGTCACAATTAGGTTACAAAATCATCACAGCATTCAATACCCAAAGAGAGATCTTTTCTTCATCTTGAACCAAGGCAAGTTCTCAGCTGAGGCTGAACTGTTTCTGTTCCTGGGAAGACACAATTTAACAAAGACACAGTAACAAACATACATATTGCTGGTGTCCTCATCAACTCAGTCTCTGCCTGTGAAATCAACCTAGACCCACTGGTCTGAGGAGTCAGCACAAATCATCAGTACAGTCCCAGGACCCCTGAAAACATCAGCAAGACCCTCCTCCAGGATTTTTGTAAACATACAAGAAAATCCTCCTTCAGGGCTTCTGAACCAACAGCAAGGTCTCAGGACTTCTGCAACAACAACAGTGTCCCTCATCAGCAGACAAATCTGACAAAGCAACATCAAACAGAACAAATACGGCACCACAGTCATGCATCTTCCCGGTTCAGTCCTCAGTTCTCGTTTCTCTCTCTCCAGCAGTAGCAGCAGCCTCCAGATGCTGGCTTCTAGAAGTTCTTTTAGCCTCCCTCTGCTTGGACCTCTTTCTAAATCCACAGTCCCAGCTCCTCCCAGTTTAGCCCCCTCTCTTCACGTCAACAAGTCCATCCCACAAGTGGGATTCACAAGCTCTGGGTTTTAATACTTAACCTGAGAACCAAGCCAATACAAGGGGATCTTTAAATTCCCATTACCGTTACAGAAAGGCAGGAGAATTGGGGTTAAATGACTTGCCCAAGGTCACATGGCTAGTAAATGTAAGTGTCTGAGGCTGGATTTGAACTCAGGTCCTCCTGACTCCAGGACTGGTGGTGCTTTATTCACCACACCACCTAGCCGGCCCTGCGTGAGAAATTTTAAACTTGATATATCCAAGGCTGAGCTTATTATTTTCCTCCCTCTTCCTCATTTCTCTTACTCTCAAGGGTACCACCATTCTCGCAGTTACTCAGTCTGGAAACAATACCTCCTTCTCACCCCCATATCCAATCTGTTGCTGCATCCTGTTGATTTTACCTTGGTCATGTCTTTCATACATGCCTCCTTCTTACTTCTGACACTGACACTAATTAGTGCAGGACCTCTTTAGCTCAGGCCTATATTATTGCCGCAGCCTTTTCCTTGCCTCAGGTTTCCCTTCATTCCAGTCCATCTTCTACTCATTTGTCAAAGTGATCTTCCTGAAGCACAGGTCTAACCATGTTGCCCACTCCCATAAACAGTAAATTCCAGTGACCTCCAGGATCAAATATAAACTTCTCTTTGGCTTTTAAAGCCCTTCATCATCTGGCCCCCGTCTTCTCCAAAGAACCTCCATGTCTTCAGTGATTCAGCCATACCAGCCTCCTTTCTCTCCTTGCAGAAAACACTTCATTTTCCAGTCCTGTATCTTCACTGGTGTACTTCATGCTTGGAATTCTCTCCCTCTTTGTCAATGCCTCTTGGCTTTCTTGAAGTAGCCTTTCTGATCCTCCTAAATGTTAGTGCCCTCCCTTTGAACATAGCTCCAGTTTATCATGGATGTATCTTATTTGTACATTGTTGTTTGCTTGTTGGCCTCTGGCATTGCTCGTGTGCTTTGTCATCTAGCTACATACAAGACATAGGGCAATAGATATGTCTTTTTTCATTCGTTTGGTGTTAACTGTGTGAACGCTCAGTTCATAATCTTTTGAGTTGCTACAGGTCTCTTCCAGAAGACTCTGCTTTCTACTGACACTTGATTCTACCAGCACTGTCATTTTAAGGGCATCAGTGAATCCCACTTTAGTTTGGACTTTGAACTGGATTCCCTCCATTACAGTAGTGGTCAACTTTGCTAGGCATTTATCTCCCTCTTTAACTCCTTACCTAATGTTTGTGATCAGAGAGTTGCTTAAACAAGATTATCTCGTATCATTCAAGGATTCTTTATGATTTTGTTTTCCACTAATTCTAGCAGCTCCTTGGCTTGTTCTTCATAATCTTGATACAGTCACATCCATAAGTGGATGGGCAACATCGTAGTGGAAGAGACCTTTAAAGCAATGTTCCACTCTGCAAAATCAGTTTTTAAAAAATAGTACACAATAACTGCAGGGGATTCTTCAACTTTTAGTCAGTTATCTGAGGATAGAGGTGTGTTCCACTGGAAAATACTGCTTGTGAAAAGACTTGCTATTCCCAGCTGATCTGCCCATTGAGGATACTATCAGTGAGTGTGTATATACACACACACACACACAGTCTTAGTTTAAAAAAAAAAACAAAAAGAAAGTCTGAGATTGTGGTGTCCTCTCTTCCTAAATGCCTTCACATATTTCACTCCCATATATACTAGTTTCTACAGTCCCGCGGCTTTACCCTTCTTTGTTCTCTCCAGTGCCATTTATTGTTTCTTTTACAAGCACATCTGGGACTGTGAAGTTTGAGTCTTATTATGGTGGTTCTGCTCTGCTAGTTTGATCAATTTGTTATTGAAAATTTTCTAGAACTTTTTTGTTTTTCTTTTCTTTTCTTTTATCCTTAATAAGGATTTTTGAAGCACCTAGTATGTGCTAATAACTTTGCTAGGCAGTGAGAATGCATATAATGGAATATCTCCTAGTCAAAAGGAATTTACAGTCTAATGAATACATACAATAGGACTTATGGATCACATGACAGAAATTTTGTCTGGTCCTCACAACTTCTTCAACCTCTCCAAAACAAATAATTCATCAGGCACAAAGCACATGAGAGACAGTTTCAGTTATCTCCATGGTCTAGGACACCGAGGATCCACGCAGGGTGAAAAGCAGTCGAGGCCTGGGCTTGTAACAGAATGCCACTCCACACTCTTGACTGTCTCTTTCTAGTACCATGGAGATACAGCGTCCAAACTGTAGAAATCTGCTGAGGCCAGGATAGCCGCTGTTACAGCAGAGTGCTCTGCCTCAATAGAGATGAGCAGAAGAGCAGAAGAACAGGAAGTGGGGCTGACCGTGTAACTCTACACACTGACACCCCAGCAGCAAAAACAGCAGGGGGGCATCGATTAGCACCTCTGGGCCAGAGAACTGAGGAACAGGAAGCAGGGCAGGATGTCATGACTGGGGGGGGGGGGAGAATGGGGGGAGTCCTCCCTTCTGTGTGACACTCCCTGAGGGGAAAAGTGCAGCATTTAGCTGTGGCTAGTTTTGTCTCCTCAAAAATCTAATTGGGGTGGAAACTAAGATTGGTGATGAACTGTGAATTACCCAGTATGGAAGGTGGCTGAGATGCTTTGGTTCAAGCCCTGAAGGAAACCACCAACAGATGGATCTGAAAGTGAGCAGTAGGGGGAAATAAGGGGAAAAAAACCCCAAACACTGAAATTACAATAGATCTCAGGAGGAAGAAAACTCAAAGACTTTGAGTATAAGCACATTAACCAACAGGGAAGACATTAACAGCAGCAGAAAATATGGCCTCCAGTTGTAGTAAACAAATTTGGGTATCCAGTGAGTAAATACTTTAAAACAAAGGAAAATGATTCAACACCTAATGAGGCAGAGTGCCTTTGAATCTTGAGAAGCTGGAACTACAGTATGCTTTTCCTGAATGGTTTAAAAGAGAAATGAGAGAGGAGAATTTATGACTTGCACTGAAGAAATAATTGATGGAATAGAAAAACTTGAATCTATGGTGGCACAGCTACCTAAAGGAACAAAAGAAAGGGACAACTGATTGGGAATTTAGATAGGAGTGAAGAAGGGAAGTGAAAAGCAATCACATTAGAAGAAAACCTGCTCTCCACACCAGCAAAAACATAAAAGCATAAATATAAAATGAAGAAATGCAAATATGTGCCAAGCAATTAAATATGAAGTACTTTGGGAATGAAGACCCTAGCATTTGGGGGGGATCAGAAGATGCCCCTAGAGGTCCGTCTTAAAGGAACAAAGGAACTGTGAAAAGAAGGCTTGGAAATGGAAGATGGAAGGTTGTGTTTGTGAAGTGTGGAGAATGTGGATGTAATGCCTGTTGAGGCTAGAAAGACAAGTTGAGGGGAGGTTATGTTGGACTTTTAAAAGCTAAACAGAGATTTCTGTAGATCTTATATAGATCTCAGTGACCACAGGACCAAGCCCCTGGAGTTGGCTGAGTAGGAGTGACATGGTCAGATCTGCTCTTAAGGAAAATTAATTTGACAGCAATGTGCAGAAGGGTCAGAGCAGAGTCGAGAGATCTTTCTTGGTTTTGCAACACTTGAATTGAACTAGTTTCTCAGCTTTATGAGGCCCTTTTAATCGTAGTCTTCCATCATTGGGGTAGCTCAGTGTGGCACAGGCCGGGAGTCAGGAACACCTGAGTTCAGATCCAACTTGTGGAGTGTAGAGAATGCTTAACAACACTTAGAGTTGTTTGACCTTGGGCAGGCCAATGAACTTCTGTATGCCTCGCCTTCCTCATCTGTAAAATGGGGATAATAATAACACCTTCCAAGAGTGGTTGTGAGGATCAAATGCGATAATAATTGTAAGTGCTTTATAATGTTAGCTGTTGTATGATTGTCGTCCTCTTGGTAAGACCTTACGAATGAGTTGATGTTTTAAACTAGTGTTGCCTTTGGCCTGCATCTTTTTCTGTTTGGGAAATAAATTAATTTTTTTCCTGACCGACGTGCCTTTTAGATTATTTTGGTCTTTTTGTGGCAATTAATTTACATTAGTTAAATTTAGATATAAGACTGCTATAATTGATGTAGATGTCATTTTAATTGCTCATTACCCATTTTTCATTAATAACTTGTCTAAATGGGTCATAATTGAGTTTCAGCTAGCATGCCATATGTTTTTCTCCTGACTATTCTTTCTTCTAGTTTTATGCTAATTTTGGCCTTGCTTGAGCTACTCAGTGGTCTTGACTAATTCTAGCTGATTCAGGGGTGAGTTCCAAATCAGTAATGAGTCTTTTTCTCTGTTAAAATAGTGATCTCATTTTTTTGTGTGATAACTATTGTGTCATCTCTTTGTCTAGGGCCTGCAGATTCTTTGCTTCCAGATAGTATTCATGATACAGAGGACTGAGTTTGTATAGTCTGAGTTTGGACTTCCCTTATTATTCCCCATGCTTTCTGATACATTTTTCACCATCCTCACTTATTTCTACTTTGGTGAAGCTGCTGAGTATCAAAGTGCATAGCACTTGGACAGCGAGGTGACTCAGTGGATAGAGCGCAGGGGCCTGGACCTAAGAAGGCCCTGGTCAATTAACCTCTGTTTGCCTCAGTTTCCTCATCTGTAAAATGGGAATAATAATAACACCTACCTCCCAAGGTTGTTGTGAGATAATAATTAAAAAGCTCTTAGCACAGTGCCTGGAACATAAAAACTTTATAAATGTTAGTTATATGTTGTTTTAGTTCAGAAGTACTTAACAAATTCTTCGTAGGATTTCTTTCTTTTCATTCTTATCAATGGATGTTGGTGTATGAACTGTAATTATTTTTTGTTGTGATCTTTTTGCAAAGACTTGTCATAAACACTGCAATATGAGATCAGTTATTATCTTTTTTGTTGTCCTTGGGCAGATGATAAACCCAGCTCCTCTACCTTCTGGTTTTGTTGTCCTTTCAAGAAGAATTTGTGAATCATCCTTTTATTTAGCTACAACTTCCTTCTGCTGGTGAGAATGTCAAGACTGATATGATTCAGCTCCTCCAGTAGCATGTCCCACTCCTTGGTCATTGGGCAGGCACTTTACTTACATTTGTCATACTAACAACCAAGTTCAGAGTTATGAACAGTTTAAAAACAGCAGTTTTTAATACCCTCTGCCCCTCTGCCACTGTCATTGTATCTGATGACTTGATGGACAAATGAAAGGGGACTATAGAGAACTACAGCATTTTGTATTTTTCTTTGTTTTATGGGTTGCCATAACCAAAGAATTTATCCCCCAAGTGGGCAACTTAGCTAGGCTGCTCCTCAGAAAACATCCACAAAGCCTTTTTACAGAGGTAGAAATGGTCAAAACTTGTACTCTGGCATAGGTAGGGCCAGTTCCAGCCCCAGTAAGGTGTTAGAAAAGAATTTTGTTGTAGGAAGGGTGTATTCTTACATTATTACAGTTTTTCAGTAATTGAGTTATAACAGTACTGTGGCAATTGATTTGTTTTAGTTAAACTTAGGTTTAAGAACCACATCTAAAATTTATCTAGTAACTTAAAAGTACATATTTAGTACATTTAAGTTTAATTTATTTAGCTCCTGTTTTTTGCAAGTTTTTGAGTATGCAAAGACCTAATGGTCCCCCCACTTCCTCCTTCAAGGAGCTTAAAGTCTACTGGTGGCATTCAATATGTCTATAGGTGAGTACAAAGTTGATGCACAATGAAGACAAAATAATTTTGGGGTGGGGCCCTAAAAACTGAAGAGGGGGAATCAGGAAAAGGTTTTATGTAGGAAGCGCTGATACCTGAGCTGATCCTGAAAGATTATGAGAGATAGGCAAGGTGGAAGAATATTAAAGACATGAAAAGTGGCATGTGCAAAGGCATGGAAGGGGGAGGCACAAGGCTAGAAAGTACAGTGCTATATGAGGAGTACCGTGAAGCAAGCCCAGAAAAGTTAGCTGGAGCCAGATTATAAGAACTTTAAGTGCCAGGGTTTGTATCTTATCCAAAAGCAAGGAAAACTGGAAAGCACTTAGCATGGCGCCTGGCACTTAGTAAGCACCAGCTACATGTTAGCTCTATTGTTGTCATTATTGTTATTGTCATCATCATCATCATCATCATCATCATCATCATCATCATCATCATC